>NW_004567116.1:40980767-40983420 GCF_000260355.1 Condylura cristata | reverse complement strand
CCCCACTCTGTCTCTGGTGAAGCCTCTCGCCATCCCTGAGCCTCTGGCCTGTACGCCAGTTCTGTATGCACAAATAAATAAACTTAAAAAAAAAAAAAACAACCTAAATTGATATTGATATTCCAAGGTAATCTACTATAGGGGCATAATCATCTCATAGAAGGAATATGAGCTCTTGTCACTAACTAGGTGAAAATAATCAGGCATTACTTCCCTTTCCTGATTCAGTTACCTCACCTATAAAATGAAGGTAATTTCTACACAGGATGGTTGCTATTTTAGGAATAATTTATGGAAATTATATAAAATAATATCCCTTTCAAGTGTGCTTAGTAGTTTCCTTACATATCTCAACTGTAACCAAATGGCATGAATAAAATGCAACAGAATAAAATGTAAATACATCTGCTTAAGCTAGTTTTCAAACTGGTTACAACGCATGTCTTATAAAACTTAAGGGTCAAATGAGAAGGGAAAGGTAATAACATATTTAGGCCTAGAAACAATCTTCAGGAGACATCTACCTTGGCAGGAAGATTTGAGTTGACAGTACTCTTTGTGACTTTGGATGAGATCTCATCTGAGATAGTCATTAATTGATTTGTCAATAGCTACTTATGCTAACTACTTAAGCATTCTTTTAATTTATTATCAGATAGGTTTTTCTTTCTATTTCTTGCTTAAGACACAATGGTATTTTTATTAAATGTGACAGCTGTGGTTTGAGGATTATACTTTGAAGGCCATCAAATTTAATAAATAGTAGTTGACTTGCTTTAGGAGATGTGTGGATCACCTTGGATTTAATACAGTTAAGTAGAATGGTTATCAATAACTTTCCCCTCAGGGAAAATAAACTGGTTAGAAAGACAGTCATCTTGGTTACAACACTGTTTATTAACTACACATTTTTTTTTTTAAACAATTCTAGTTCCTGACCAGACCGTATCTTGAGAACAGCAGTAATATCTTATTTGCCTTGGTATGTTAGTATTAGTTAACAATAACCAAGTACATACTATGTACTAAAAGTTTTACATACATTATCATCTTTACTAATACACAACTATAAGCTGTAACTGTAATTACAGCTGTAATTTCTTCACTAATAGGTCTTCTGTGCCTAGAAAAGCATGTGGCAGAGTGATGGCATTTAAAACGTAATTGTTGAATATGAGGAAACCAAAGCTTAAAGAATTTAAGTAACTCGCCCAGGACATAAGCAGTGCTTCTATTTGAATCCAGAGCCTGACTTTAGACCTGTTCTCCTGTCTCTCTTATTTGTAACTTCCAATTTAGAATTTGGTACAATGGGTATCTGCTAAATGAATCTTTCAACTTTTAGAGGGCTTATTGATTTTACCTGCCCCGTCCCCCAACTTTGTCACTGCTCTAGCCCAATTTTAAATGTTTATGTTGTTTATGTTTATGAAATGTTTATGTTTAGGACTAAGTCAAAGCTTTAAGTTTTCATCCTGCTGCTTCTCCTATCAGCAAACATTACTTCTGCTTCTCCTATCAGCAAACTTCTCTATATATAGAGAAGAAAATATCTACTAGAAAAATATATAGAACTTGTAGCATGTTAAGCTATAGGAACAGCTTTTTTAAAAAATAAAAACATAGTGTTAAATAGGTTTAAAACACAAAATGGAAAATTGGTGGTCATAAACTTATAAAAATTAACCTCCATTTTTTTGTGTGATTATGACTTTTCCTATAAAGGTAAACAAGAAACATGGAAAAACTAAAATATTCTTCATGTAAATAGACATTTCATTTTTTTTTACATTGTGTCAATATTTCAACTTTTATGTACTTATAAAATTCTAAAGGGATAGGTACGTAACACTATACTAACCAGGAAAGTGAGGTGCCCTCCTGGAACACTAACTGTAATAAACCTACTTTCACCTGGCCTAAAGAAAAGGAAAGCACAGCAATGTGATTTTGGGAATTGGCTTGGAGAAACAAATTTCAGTTAGATGATTATTATCATCTTAAAATTGAGAGAAGCATTTACAATATATATTAGCACATAATATTCTAGAATTACATGGACTCTGATATGTTAAGGTGTGTATTTTATTTTTGTTTGCTAATTTGTTAAAGGGATGGTGACAGAAGACAAATGTAGGATACTGTGCAGCCCTGTGCAAGTTATTTCCTGTCCTGAGCTCCTCTCTCTCAAAGTGTGGATAATGATCTCTAATTTGTAGGGCCGTTGGGGAGATTAGAAGTACCAGGCACATGACAACACTCAATAAACAATAGTTCTCTTTATTTACAGTCTTTCTTTTTCCACTCTGGTTTTGTTATAGAATGTACTTAAATCAGTATTTCCTATAACAGTTTCCTATGTCTGCTTTTCTCTTTAAATAACCTCCCACTTTAAAAAACTTGTTAACACATAGATATATATTAGGGGGGGAAATTTCAAGGAATTTTCAGTCTATCCTGTCGGGAATATTTTACTAAAAGACTGTTTATGGGTACTCCCTGGTGGCACAGCCGGTTAAGGCACAGCACTAAGACTTAGCTGAAGCCACTTCCTCGTGAGTTTGATCTGTATGCCCTCCGAGGCAACCCATTTGGGGCGGCAGACCTCTCCTGACCCACCTGCTGCTCCCGTCAGCAGTGTATTTTGTCAGTC
>NW_004567116.1:40959049-40980258 GCF_000260355.1 Condylura cristata | reverse complement strand
GGGCAGGCTGCAGGCGGGAATCGAACTCATGAGGAAGTGGCTTCAGATTCTCAGTGCTGTGCTTTAACCCGCTGCGCCACCAGGGAGGGCCTGCCACCTCCATTTTAAACACTGAACTTTGCTAGGATATTTACCATTTAATTTTCAGAAGTTGTATCTGCAAATGGTTACTGAAAAAGGAAAACACAAAGCAGGCAAGTACTGTTAAGCAAATGTGTAATAAATACTTTTTAATTACCTGATGGAATATAGGCTCTTTTACCTTAAGGTAAACCTGCAAAATATTAAAAGAAACATATGTGAATGAAGTGCATGATGGGAAAAAGAAAACCTGTTTCAACAACTTTACAAATTCCTCTTCTGCTTACCTAATCCTGCTATGTAGATCTACACCTGCCATGTAAAACTAGTCAGACTAGGTGGTATGAAAGAAGGATTTGAACCAGCTAGAACTGGTTCTCCTTCAGTTCTAGCCTAACATGGTAAACTAAAGTTTCACAGCAGTGGTAGAGTAAGTACTCTGACCTCTTCACCTCTGCATGAGCATCAAAGAGGGGCAAAAATACACAGATAAGCAAAGGCTGAAATGATTTTTTTGATGATCCCTCTATCTATTCCACAGCAGAAAGAACTCCATACTTAGAGACAGAAGTTTAATTTCAAACTGTGCTACCTGTTAACATGCTTGAGGAAGCTACTTCACCAAAAACACTCATTTATTTCTTATCTGGATAATGGGAATAATAAGAGTCAGGAATATAAACTTAAATATATAAAAGAACTTGGCATTTAGTAGGTTTTTCAATCTGTGAAAACATATAAAACAATTTTTTCTGCTTTCTTTTAATTCTAGAAACCTCTAACTCACCTGGATGCATAACTTATTCACCTGGATTCATTCCCATTTATTAAAAAAACTATGTTTTTAAGGTTGTAATGTCAAATGCAATAAGGGTGATTAAATTCAATGCCTATTTAAAATTTAGCATGCGTTTATTGCCTGATAGGGACACATGGTAGACATTTAAAATGACACGGTAGAGAATTTTAGTCATACCCTGAAATGACTTCCATCACTTACAAGACAAAGTTCTTATTTCAGAGATTTCCATGATCTCACTCCTGCCCTCCTGGCTCTCTTCTTTCTCCTCTGAGGCTCCAGAAAATACAAAAAAAGCTAATTCATGCTTTTGTATCTTTAAACATGTTGCTTTTTACTTTGTTCAGAAGCTCTCCCCTGTTACCAAACAATCACCTTTAAGGATTAGGTTCAAATGATACCTCTTCCTGAAGCCTTACAGCCACTCCCCTTCCTTTATAGTTGGTTGCCCATGAACAAACTTTATGGCACTTATTTATTAGTTTGTTTTTTTTTCCTTTACAAGGCAAGTCTCTTTGACTGCAAGGACCTTTGCATAAAGATCTTTATATGCTCATTTAATGTAGTGGTCATCTCATAAACTTTTATAAAATTTTACAATTTGGTTATAGAATTTTTTATTCATGAGGAAATTTCTATGCTCCCTACAGTAAGGGCAGATCATTTTCTTTAAGCACCAACAGAGTTTTAATAGTACATGTATATGAAAGATTATCTGTAACTCTAAACTTAGTAAGCATCATGCTTTTCATCTCTGAAATTTGTTATTTCAAAATACGTATTTCCCTGTATATAGATTCAGATTCTCGTGAAAGGGCATGGCTCTTAAACATAACATTTTTTAATTGGTTGATAACACTATCTATTTTGGGGATACAGGTTCATGTCTTTTTCAAATGTACCTAACCATACCACATCCACCACCACAAAGCACTGATAATCATTTGCCTGAATCCAGTGGGCTCTTTCCTCCTTTTGCTCACAACTCTCCTTCAGATAACTGAGTTTCGCAGTCAGATTTCAAGAATTTGCTTGGGTTGGTGTCACCTTCCCTTGTGTTATTTCTTTCTATCCCACACATGAGTGAAATAATCCTGTTTTTTTTTTTTTCTCCTTCTTTCTTATTTAAGCTTAATATTCAGGCCATTGTCACAAATGGCTAGAAGTCATGTTCAAATAGCTGAATAGTAAGTATTCCATCATGGAAGTATATCACATCTTATTCATTCATTTATCTGTCATTTAGCAGTTAGGTTGATTCTACAGGCTGACTATTGTAAATAGTGTTTGATGAACATAGCCGTGCATGTATCCCGTCCAAGCAGTGTTTTTGTATTCTTTGGGTAGATACTTAGGAGTTGGATTGCTGGGCCAGATGGTAGATCTAGTTTTAATGTTTTTGAGAAACTTTCATACTATTTTCCATAGGTGCTATAGGAGTTTATATTCCCACCATGTACAAGGGTCCCCTTTTTTCTATTTCTTTGACATAACTTGTTGTTTCTGGTCTGTTGATATGTGCTATTCCACCTGGTGTGAGGTGGTATCTCATCATGCTTTTGCTTTGCATTTTCCTGATTAATGATGTTAGCACTTTTTCATGGGTCTGTTGTACATCTATATGTCTTCTTTGGAAGAGTTGCCTATTTGGATCTTCTGCTCGTTTGGTTATTTTTTAATTGTTTTATCTGTTTTCTTCTTGTTGAGATTATGCGTTCTTTGTAGATGCTGTGTATTAGCTCCTTTTTTGGATGTGTGATGTGCAAATATTTTCTCCCACTCAGTAGGATGTCTTATCTTTTTTTTTTTTTGATAGCTTCTACTCTTTCATTGATGTGCTGAGTTACATTAATTGATGTGTATGCTGACCTATTCTTGCATTCCTAAGTTGTTTTTTTTTATCTTTCCAAAGAACCAGCTTTTGGTTTCACTTATCTTTTGTATTATCTTTTTTATTTGTTTTGCTTATTTCTGCTCTAATTTTTATTATTTCCTTCCTCCTTTGGCTTTTGGTTTTATTTCCTTTTTTTTTCTTCTAGTTCTTAAGATGTAAATTCAGATTGTGAACTTTCTTCTTTCTTGATGTAGGACTGAATTGCTAAATATTTCTTTCTTAGTACTGTTTTAATTCTTTTTTATAGGTTCTGGTAAGTCATATCTTCTCTTTCATTTTTCTCCAGGTATTATTTATTTCTTCTTTGTTTTCCTTGTTAACTCAATAGTCACACAGCATGTTGCTTAGTCTTCACATATAGGAATTTTTCCCAGTTTCTTTCTATGGTTGATTTCTGGTTTGATACCATGGCAACTAAAGGAAGTACTTGATAAAAGTTTAATGGATCTATTGACACTTGTTTTGTGACTCAACATGTGTTGAAGAATGTTGCAGGTGCACTTGAGAAGAATGTGTGCTCAGTTTTTTTGAGGTGAAGTACTCTGTAAATGTCTCTTAAATTCTTTTGGTCTAATTCCTTATTTAAGGCCATTGTTGTTTCCTTATTGATTTTCTTTCTGGTTGATCTCTCTATTGATATAAGTGTGTGGGGGGGCGGATCTTAAAAGTCCCCCTACCACTATCATGTTGGAATTAAAGACAATTTTCTTCAGGTAAAAGAAATTAGAGTTCTTGCTGTATGCAGCCATTAACCATAATTATATAAAATGTAAGCTATTGTTATCTTCATTTAAAAGATAAATATGACTAAAACAGATTATGTAATTTGCCCAAATTTGTTTACAGTTATTAAAGTAAACTCATACCTGACTAATTCTTACATATACGCTTTCACCATCAATTTTTAACTTACAAAGGGGTATAAACTCTTGACTGTCACCAATTCTCCATATGAAGCTGGTTGGCCAGGCAAGTCACTAAACTCTCTGGACTTTTTCTCTTCTCTATACAGTCACAAGATTTCCTTTCATCTCTGTAATTTGAAGATTCTTTCATAATTATCAAGCAGTTTAAACAAACAACTGTACAGGGCAATGTACAAATGGAAGAAAAGTATATATACTCTTTCAACCTCCTACTTACCTTTCAACTCACTGAAACCTAGCTTCTGCCTCTATCAATCTATTGCTGACAATATTCTTATTAACACCACTTGATATTTTACTTTTTGGGGGTCAAATATCAATCTTCACCCTCCTCATCCTCTCAGAGTCAACTAACACTGTTACTCCTTTTGGGAAATCCCTTTATACCCTGGGACGTCAAGCTTTCCTAGTTTTCCTACCTCTGTGGTTACTTGTTTTAGTTTCCTTTGCAAGCTCTATTTCTTCCATCTCACCTTCAAATGCCAGTGCCACTGTATAGCATGATGGTTATATTTAACAAGACCATATCGACTATTAGAAATTTGTTAAAAGAATAGATTTCAGGTGCTCTCATTACATATGAAACATAACTATGTGAGAAGATAGGTTAATTGGCTGGACTACAATAATCATTTCCCAACGTATATGTCTAGCAAATCATGATATTGTACAACTTAACTGTATACAACTTTTATTTTAAAAATAATGATTTTTGTTGAAATGCTTATGTATCTTATGTATCTAATTTTATCATAAAAAGAGTTTGCACACTGATTTGTTTGAATGTCAAACAGGCAAGTTTAACAGTAACTTTTAGGATAAAGTATCATAAGGCAAGTATACTTTTTAAAGAGGCAAGTATATTCTTGCCTCTTTAAAAAAAAACCAATGTCCCATAGGATGTATCTCTGGTCTTTTTCATGGTCTATGTTCTTATGTGGCAATTTATCTAGTCCCACATTTCTGGTACTACTTACTCAGACAACTCTCAAATTTATACCTAATCTACCTGGTAAGCCTCAGATTTCATTAATATAAGTTACTTTAATCTCAACACACTCCAAACTGAATTTATCTTTACTTCCTCTGACAGAAACTTCATTTTCTTTCCTGCAAAATCAGCTCTTCTTCCAAGATTCTGTTCTTGGTTAAGGACCTTGTGTGTATGTTGATAGCTAGGCCATAAATTGAGAACTCATTTTATATATTCCCTATTTTACTCCATTTCTATTCCCTAAAGATTATTTATGACACTTGCTTTCATCCCTACAGCTATTTTACTCTAGTCTGAGTCTATTATCTTGCCTAAGTAAATGCAAAAGTCCCTGGTTCTAGCTTTATGTTCTTTTAACCCATCCTCTATAACCAAAGTAATCCTTCAAAACCAAATATCTAATTATGTTTTTCCTTCACTTTAAACCAGTTAAAGGCTCCATACTACTTTGAAGATAAAAATCCAAACCAAAACATAGTATATAAAGAAGGCTTTTATAATCTGATATTTGTCTTATTAACTAAATTCATTCAGTTCTCACCACTTAACATATGCCTCAGCATATTAATTCTCTCCCAATTCTACTAACAGGGATGATTTAATGAAAACCCTCCCAATTCCACGGCAATGATGATTTAATGAGTAAAGTACTCAGTACAGTATTTGGCACACAGTAAGTGCTTTAAAATGGTTGTCCACTATGCTGTTCCAAAGTTCGCTTACTATCAACAATGTAATACTTTATTTAGAAATAAATGGTTCACTACACTTAGACAGGGTTCAGGCAAACTCCTAATTACAAGTAAAAACTCAGAACAAGTGCCTCTTCTTTGGGGCTTTCCTTAAAACTTAGTCAAGCAATTTTTATTCATCTTTCTTTATCTCACTGTCATATATGTATATAGTTTTTAACTCAATTAATGCAATTATCATCTTTTGATGCAATTCTTTGCTTACAAGTTTGACCTCCCTAGTAGAATGCACTTCTAAGCACAGCAACTAACTACTTCTTAGTCATCTTTGCATTTTTTACTGTTTGTTATGATAGGTTTGTAGTAAAAGTCTGTTGAAATGAATAGTCTCTTAACAAAAACATTAATTAATGTTTTTAAGGAAAAAAGCATTAGGGCAGAATCAGAAGTGACCAGTTATCTCAACTTACTAGGAAAAGGTTAACCATTAAAGTAGCTATATTAAACCTAATGAAGCAGAGCCAATCTCTTTCTCTCTTTTGTGTTCTCTCTCTTTCTTTTTTAACAATGAGGTGATATGCCCATCTTTAAAGAAAAAAAAAGTTTTCTCCCATTGCTAGTAAATATTAACCTTTTGTGTTCCCCCATTTAAAGAAAAACCAGGTTTTAAAAAAGAGTTGTTTCAACTTTTTGTTAAGAAATAACCTCTGAGTAGGAAAAAAAAGGAGTAATATCTCTGAGTTACGTGTAGAAACATTTCAGTTTGAACAGCACGAAGTAAATGCTGGAAGCAAAATGTGCCAAACTAAATGAATGGGTAGATCACAGGCTTAATTTGTTAGAAACAAAATACAACTTACTGTGGTTACTATTAAACTGAATAGAACTAAGGTAAAAAGCAGATGGTAGTTTACTGAGTTCTTGATCTTGAAACATTCAAACCTTAAAAAAAAAAGAGAGAGAGAGAAAGAGAGAGAGAGAGAGAGAACAAGAAACTTGTTTTAGAATATGTAATAAGGAAAGCAAACAGAATGCTGTTTCACCACTTGTATGCATATACCTGCGCCTTGCGATACCCGTTATTTCTTCTACCCATAGTCTCATTTTAGAGAACCCAAATTGCCCATAAACTCTACGAGGCAGGGGAGGTGGTAGGGAATCACTAGTAGGCACCTGAATTCAAATGAAATCAACAAGAGTCTGTCTCATGAAAATCTGGAGTTTGGGAGCCAGAGACTGAATCAAGTAAGTGAAGAGTGTCGCAGTATAACACCCTATGGACTCCAGGTTTGACACTGGTGTTTAGACAGCTAAACTGAATGCACAAGTAGATGAATGAACAAAGAAGTAACTTGCAGAGAGGGAAAAAATAAGCAGAAACAAAGACTTGACGCTATGTGAAGTAGAAGGACTAGAGAAAAGAGAGAGGAAGGGAGCAGCCCTTCCAGTTCTATGAGGCTATACTTCCTATTACTTGTTTCTGTATGAGGTCCTAAAGTCCTTAAAATTGACAAATTTTTTAAAGTAGAGCTGGTTTGTGTAGGTTCCTGCATCTTCGGTGATTCCTAAAGCATACAATTGTAATTGTCTCTTTACTTATTGTCTCCCCAACAAGGCTGTGAATTCCTTGTGAACAGGTATGAACTCTCTTGTTGTTGTTGTTCATATAGCTAATAATATACATATATTATTAGGATAATATCTGTCACATAAGAAAATTCAGTAAGTAAGGAAATATGCACAAATATTTCACCATCAGTAAGTATTCAATCTTTGAGCCTATGCTTTGGTACAAGCAACAGGACAGTTCTTCCAGTTTACTAATTAATTGGATGTGGGCACTAGACAATCCAAGGGCCAATTTCTCAGTCCAAGCATGTTTTTGCAAATAAAATTTTAATGGAACACAGTCACATTCATTTGTTTACATATTATCTGTGACTGCTTCCAATATATTGCAACAGGGGCCAAAATCCCACAAAGCTTAAAATAATTATATGGCCTTTTACCGAAAAAGTTTCAGATCACCTTCTTTCAATTATATAGTTTTCAAAATGCTTAGATTTTTTTACATCTCTTTAGAAGACGACATTGTTGAGCTAGCAATGATGATCATACTGAAAAAGAATCAGATTTAAATGTCAGTGCCAGGAACAGAAGGTATTACTTAGAAGATAAGGATATAAACTGTGTCACTCAGTCATAGAGATGCCCTCTAAGAAATGTGTCACTTGGCAATGTAGTCATTGTGGAAATGTCACAGAGTATAGTCACACAAACCTACATGGTAGCCTATACCTAGACCATGTGGTATAGCCCGCTGGACCACTGTTGTCTATGAGGCCCAGTATTAACTCAAATGTCATCAAGCAACACACAATAGTAGTTCAATTTCCAGCTCTTACTACCTACATGAACTTAAAGAAATCTCCTAAGCTTATGCTTACTTACATCCTTAGACAAATTACTAAATGTCTGAGTTTAATTCATCATCTATGAAATGGACACTATCAATTTATCTTGTATAACTTTGAGAATTAGAGATGACTTGGTATGTCTAACAAAATTATAGGTACAAAGGGAAATATTCTTTTTACGGCATAATATATACAATATTTATACAAATTTGCATTCACTCGTAAGTAAAGAAAAGGCAAATCATATAAGTAAAACTAAATAAAATTCTACCTAAATTATTTGTGGGGTTATAAGATCACAGAAGGTAATAAGCAACATTATTATTTCCTCACAGAAATTATAGTCTACATTAAGATTGCAAATCTTATAATTTTCTACCTACTATAATCTATGAACAAATACAAATTTTAAAATTATTAAACAACTGAATTTTATATACAAGTACTTACATGCAGTAGACAAATATACAACAGCTATATATCATTGGGAGTTCATCCAATAGCTAGAAGAAACAAAGACAGTGGGATGTGAATATTGTAGAGATGCAATTTTTATGAAGATAAAATATCAGAAAGATTAAGATGGTCAACTCATATATTTTATTAATATTTATCATTATTTAACTTATTGAGTGTAATATTTAGTTTACTGTTTCCAAATAAAACAGCTCATCCATCTGTCTGTCCTCATGTATACACCTAAGTAGGAAATCTAATTCACTGGGCAACTCAGATCATTTGGTATCATGAACTATGAGATCACACCTCTAGGAAAAATGATGTATACCATTTAAGGGTCTGTGGGTCCTATCAATATTCTTTTGCAATTCTCCCTTTTCCTAAGATGTATAAAATGTTTACTATTCATTAGAAGAGATACTGATCCAAAAGTCATTTAATCTAACCACCTTTTATTTCTAAAAAAAAAATAGTGTTATTATCAGTAATAGTATGTATAACTATTATATATTAAACTACAAGCTAGATGCTAGGTTAAGTGTTACAGCTTAAACCAATAGTATAGAATTTATTTGCTACCTACACATATACCTAATCTTTTTTTTATTTAAATGTAATAACTTGTAAAATTATCAAACAGCTGAATTTTAAACACAAGTACTTACATGAGATAGACAAATACACAATAGCTATATGTCACTGGGACATTTAAATGTAATTTTATATTACATTTATTTTCCTACATCACTGTTAATTTCCGGACCGTATTTGATTTCTCCCCTCAGGTATAGTTTCCAAATTTCTCCTATCACCATGGCACCTGATGCACTTAGTTCTTTAATATCATATCTACTAGGAAATGTATCAGGAGTTGAAAATAAGACATAGTCACTGTCTTGAGGGGACTCATAGTCAAATAAGTAGCAGGAATGAAAAACATAGTCAAGTTTCCAATAAAAGAGATACACAGAAGTCAGAGAAGGTAGCAGCAAGAAATGAAATGGGGCAGTAGAAAAATACATTCTAGGAAGAAGGAAAAAGCTCATGCAAAGTGATATATTCTGGTAAACTATCAGAATAATGAATATTGCAGCACTTGTGCAAAGTCTTATAATTAAATGTTTTACATTCATTATCTCATTTAATTTCCACAACAAAGTGGGAGAATCAGAATTAGAACTCAAAGAGCCAACTAGGAATAATAAATCTGAAGAAAATATCCTCCAAACTTCAAATCACTCTTAAGAAAAGAACTGTTAATATTTACTGGTACCCAGTTTAGACAGATGTAAAAAACTAGACCTCTAATTTCTCTACAGCTGACAATAAGTTTAGATTGGTGGATAGTTTGACCAGAGTGAATTGCCTCCTTGCTTCAAAGACTGCATAGCAAATGAGGGCCTAAATAGCTGGGCTATATTTATCCTGAGAGGTGACAAGACAGGGAGCCTGCAAAAAATATTCACGATCATTTTATATAAAGAATAAAAAGATGGAAAAGCTGCTTAAAAAAGCTCTTCAGCATTGATGAGTCTTTCCTTCTCAATCATTAGGAGAATGGCAATGGGTCATGCACCCCTTTTGCCCAGTTAGGCAAACAGGTCTTGTTTTAGCACATTCATCCAGTTTTTTTTTTTTTTTTTTTTTTTACATATGGGACACACACACACACACACATACTAACTTGTGGAGTTAGTGATGTAATAATAACATAATGGACAACAGAAATGATCCTTGAGAATTAAAAATTTATCCTGATCTTAGAAAGCAGCTGTTGGAGGAATGTCAGAACAAGACAAAATGCTTTTTAAATTCTTCCAGTTACCTATAACTGTATAGCAAATCACCCCAAAACTTAGCAGCTTAAAATAACAATATTTAGTTTTCTTATAAACATGCATTTGGAGCAGGGCTGGACAGTGATAATTCACCAAGAATCAGCTGAGAGAGATCAGTAGCTGGGTGTGAAATCATCTAATGACCCACTTGCTCAAATTTTTTTTTTTTTTTTTTTTTTTTTTGGCAAGTTGATGCTGACTCTAGTCTAGTATAGGGTTTCAGATGAGGTTCTGAACATGGTGCTGATTTCAAGGATAAGCATCCTAGGAGAACTAGGCAGAGCTATACTACCTTTTTTATTTGGACTCAGCTTTGGCAAAAAAGCAGTATCCCACATCGTCAGGAGAGTCCAAGACATATTGTAAGAAAACCATGTGTGGTGAGATATATTGGTAAGAATATCTTTGGAAGACAATAACCTGCCTCTTCTTTAGTACCCCTATGAACACAAGGTAGCATGCGTTAGGATGAAGGGTGGTTTTCTGATTGGCTTATTCATATAACTATTTCTCCAAACACCCTGGCAGTATTTTAAAGTATCTTTTCTTTAAAACAACTGTAAACACGTATTTTCTTTATTATAAAATATCTGATGTTAATTACAGAAAATTTGGAAAATGTAGAATGGCATGGAGAAAGATATAATTACCAGTTCACTCACAACCCACAGATAATTATAATTTAATATTCCAATGCATTTAATCATTCACTCATGTGGTTACATGCCCTTCCTTCTTTCCTCCCTCCTTCCCTTTTATTTATACATGGCACATGCCATGTATGCTAAAGATAGTGTTATTTAGGAGAAGTGAGGTCTCTGCTCACAAGTTTATATTCTAGATGGAAGAAATAAGATAATTTCCAGTAGCAATAAGTGCTATGAAGAGCACTTCATAAAGTAAAGCAAAAGCAATTTGTGAAAGGGATTGCTTTAAATAAAATGATCAAGGAAGACATACCTGAATAGGCAATATTTGTACTGACGCATTAAAAAGAATCAAACATGCAAAGATTTGAGAGAAAAATATGTACACACACGCATATTCAATTTCAATTCATCATCAGGGTCCATTCCAATTTTTATTTTTTATCTGCAACTCTGTTCTCTGTGAGAAACAGACTTCCACATCTAAAAATATTTATTTAATTAATTCCCCTGCATATATCCAATATTCGATTACAGTCGCCTCCTCATTCCACTCAGGCTTCAACACGTTGTGACAGGCTGCTGAATTTCCATTTGCATGGTCTCTTCATCTTGCTCATGCTCCCACATCCCACACTGGGCCTTCCTGCCATGTAGAAGTCATCCTGGCCATTTTCGAGCATTGAATCCCAGCAAGAAGCTGTCTCCATTGCATGAGCATGCTCCCTGCCCACTCAGATTCCAACCATGTGCTAAACCTACTTGCATGGACACTCTTCTCTTCTGCACTTAACTATCCCTATGCACAAACATACTCTGGACTCTGACACCTATGTTGGACTTCCTTGCTGCATGAGCACCCTCCTCACGCCTAATTAGGCTCTAGCCCTCCACATCAAACTATTTTCCCATGTGCACATCCTCATTCTACCCAGCTCCATCCAGTGATGCTGGAGTGCTCTCCCCTGAGATAGGGAGACCCTCCCCACCATGCTCAGACTCCGACTCTCCACACTGGGTCACCCTCCCAAGTACAAGTCTTTCCACACTCAGGCTCTGATAGCCCAGCCTAAGCCCTTCCCATTTTTAAGATTGCTGTTAATATTACTGACTGAAATGCTCCCCTTAAAGGGTCATGTTTCTCCTACACTATCAAAAGATAAGAGAACTGGACTTAAGAGCTCAAGATTTGAAATCAGAAAAACTGATTTATAGTTACCACTTACAAATTATGAGTGGTTTTTGTCAAGTCAAATAGCCCCTTTCAGTTCCAGTTCTGGAATTGGTAGCAACTACTTAAGATAGTACATGTGAAAGAACTATTTGATAGAGTTGTACAAGTACTAAATATTTTTTAGTATGATAAATGCAGACTTATTTTCTGGACTATTATGTAGTTGCTGCTGACTGGTATGATTCTGATTCTTGGTAACACCATTATCTGGTTGTCAAAAAGGGTTAAATATTATTCCTGTCATTCCTCACAATTTCTTCTAACAAATTTCTAGCTTTATCAATGCTATTGGATATGCCACACGATTTACAGACTCCCTGCTTCTGTTTATGTCAAACACAGGTCTCCTGATGTCATTTTATCCTTTTACTGCCTAAAAATTTTCAGCTAATTCTTAGAAGTTCTGTTCAAATGTCTTTAACTTTTATAGAACCTTCTATACTTCACCAAATTAATACAGATTATCTGTACTTTTTAAAATTAACTTTTACAGTTATCATTGTGTGTGTCTGCTTTCCCACCAGAAAGTGTGAGAATAGTGTGTTCTGTGCTCCATTCGGTCAGGCCAGTGTCCTATTCCTTTGTGTACTTGCCAAGGTCAGCATAGCGTGTGCAGCACACATGACACATATTGTGAATGTGTTGAACATTAGAATCAACTCAAAGAATTCTTATGCTTAGATATAAATATATTATATATATTTATGTAAAATAAATTTAAATCTTTTATTTAGATACAATATAATTATAATTAATACTTGTAGACTGTTGTATAAACAGATCCACCAAAAGTAGCACTGTCAAGCACAGTAACCTCATACATACTTGCCATACATTTAAAGTGAGCGATCTCCTGAAAGTGTGAAATATACACCCGATTCAGTAACACAAAACATTTCATGAATAAATTTTCCTACTGAGCACATGTTGATGTAATGCTTTGGATATATGAGATTAAATAAATAATTCAAAATTTAATATATTTAATATATTATTAAAATTAATTTCACCAAATTTTTTTTTAAAGATTTATTTATTTATTCATACAGAACTGGAGTATAAGCCAGAGATGTGGAGAGTGAGAGGATTTACCAGAGACAGAGTGGGGAGCAGACCAGGCAGATTGACAAAGTAAACTGTTGAGGGGAGCAGCGGGCGAGTCAGGAGAGGTCTGCCGCGCTATATGGATCTCCTCCAGGGTTGGCAGGGATCAAACTCATGCTGAAGTGACTTAAGCTTCTCAGTGCTATGCTTTAACCTGCTGCACCACCCGGGAGGGCCCTCACCAATTTCTTTTTAATGTGACTTTAAAATACAAACTAGATTTTAACTAGAAAAATTTAAATTTACCTCATTTAAAATTTAAATTTAGCTAATTTTCTTCAAGACAATGCTATCCTAGAGGTTTCTAGGTTAGAAGTGGGAACCAAATCAAAAGATTGAGCTCTCAGAAATAGGGTAGAAAATAAAATTTCTCATACAGCTCTAAATCCTCATTAGGTAGAGGGACTACCTAAAGGATATTTGGAGAGGCATCTAAGAAAAATAATTAATTATTTTGGTGAAATGATTGTATCTTAAAGATATCTCTGTTTGACGCTATTTTTAAATCCTGCTCTAAAATTGTTCATGCCTGCACAGAGGTGGTCAGAAAACTATACAGCTCTTACTTGTTTTTAAATTTAAATTTTTCTCTATGAATGACTTATTTGCTTGGTTTTTCACTTCTCTTAGTCAATATGGATTCTTTATTCTAAAGTAGAAATTCCAGCAATTACAAATAAAAATTTTTTTTCTTCATTTTCTATTTCAACACCTGCCTCTAGTAATATGTACTTTTCTCAAATATGGTGAGTCTCTGGTTTAAGAGATACAAACAAGCATTTAGTCAATTTTGTCATTACTGACCTGCATTTCATATTTCAGAGTCATGTGGAAGCACCAGGATCCCATTCCTACCACTGAAATTAAAACAAACAAGCAAAATTACCAAAAAATTCTTTGTGGGTTAGACAAAGGTTGACCTGAGAAGAAAATAAAACATTTTAAAGCCCTGAGTTTTAAGAAGAACAAAGTTTATAAAATCTTGAAGGACATAGTAGACTCTGAGTGAGCTCTATAACTGATGGAGTCTGGTATAGAAAAAAAAACATTATAAATTCCCTTATAACTCTTTACTACCTATGTATCTATTGTGATGATCATATGATTTTTTATCTTTCATTTTGTTGATTTAATTTATTTGTGTATGTTAAATCATCCGTGCACCTCTAAAACAAATCCCACTTGATCGCAGTATATGATCTTTTAAATGTACTATTAAATTTGGTTTGCTAATACTTAGCCAAGGATTCTATGTTCATCACAGATACTGGCCAACTTTTTTTTTTTTTTTCATGTTGTCTGGTTCTGTTTCAGCATTATACTGGCCTCGAAAAGGAGATAAAAAGCATTTACTAATTTTTTATCTTTTGGAAGATTTTGAGGAGGGTGGGTATTAGATCTTTGAATGCTTGGTAAACATCTGGTCCTGGGCTTATAGGTTTGGGAGGGTTTTGATTACTGTTTCTTATGATCAATCTGTTCAGATTTTTCTGTTTTGGGAGGTTGTACAATTCAAGGAATTTCTCCATTTCTTCTAGGTTGTCTGATTTGCCAGCATACAGATGTTCAGAGTAATCTTTAATTATCAAAAATGACTATTTTTAGAATTTGGGGTTCACAATACAACTGAGCAGAAGGTAAAGAGATTTTCCATATAAAGCCTTACCCCCTCCCACCGCCAAGCATAGCTTCCTCTACCATAATGTAGGTAATACCATAATTACCTACAATTAATAAGTCTATATTATTAGAAACTAGTCCCTAGTTCTACTATAGTTCACTTTATAATAACATGTACCATTATAGTATCATAACAGGATAATTTCATTACTTTAAAAATCCTCTGTGTTTTACCTGTTTATCTTTCCCTCCCCTCTATGCCCTGACACTTATCTTTTTTACTGTCTTCATAGTTTTACCTTTTCCAGAATGCCTCATCGTTCAGATTACACAGTATGGAGCTTTTTCATATGACTGGTTTCTTTCACTTAGTAAAGTCGATGATCTAAGATTCCTCCTTGTCTTTTCATTGCTTGATATCACCTTTCTTTTTCACACTGAATCATATTCCATTTCCTGTATAGACTCAAGTCTATCATTCACCTTCTGAAGACCATTATGATTGCTTTCAAGTTATGGCATAATGAATAAAGTTGCTCTAAACATCTGTGTGAAGGTTTATGTGTAGATAGAGGTTTTTAATTCTTTTGGGAAAATACCATGGAATATGACTGTTGAATTATATGATGAAAGTTTGATAAGAAATCACCAAACTGTCTTCTAAAATTATGCATCCCACTAGAAATGAATGTGAATCAATGTTGCTCCACAACCCAATTCCCTTTTAAACAAATACTTCCTGACCACTTAACAAAGTTCAAAGTATTTCACTATATAAAGAAAGCAAAACATGAAAAGTATGAAAAGGACCTTTTCAGAGTCTATGCAAAGGGATTTGATTATCTCTCCTGGAGATTCTGAAGTAATATGTAAATAGAACTTAATGAATAAATTGGAGCTAACCAAGTAAAATAAATTTTTTTTAAATGAGATTATTCTATGTAGCAAGTCATCTAGAGGAAAGGCAAGGAGTATATTCAAGGAACTGAAAAGGACCTGGCTAAAGCTGTGATAAATGTTAGATTAGGAAGCCAGAGAGGAGACTGGCTTGATTTGCAGGAACTTGACTGAGGTTATATTCAAATCTGATTTATATTTGGGGTTTACCTGAAGACAAAGCAAGGCTGCTATAAAACTATACATTCCCCTGTAACCCACACAGGAATTAACATGATTGTTTTTTCATAAAAAAAAAAAATATTAGGAAAATGTCTAAAGGAATAGTCCCCCAAATTTGAGAGCAAAAAGGATTCTTAGCAACCATTTCCATACCACACCCCCACACACATTTATAAATTGTATACATACTAATATGTTAAGATACTTCATATATTTTAAAACACATAAAATAGAAATTTAGAAAAATGAGGAAAAGAAGTAACATATATATATAAAATAGAAGGTACAAAGCTTTCTTGATCATTTTTTTATCATCCCCTGGAGTGTGAGCATCCTACTTAGTAGCTGCTAAATTAATTTATAAAGTCTAAACTCTTTCCAAGGCATTCATGGAATGTCATACTCAAGTTCCACTCATTTCTTTTACCACGACTTGTAACTGACCACACAGACCTCTTAGGTCTCTTATTTCACACTACAAGCTTCTAGGCTGGTTGGCTTTATTTATCCTGTTTTTTTTTTTTTTTTGAGCCTGTAATATCCTGTATCATTGAGCCCTACAAGTCTCTAATCTGTGTCTCTGTTTATTTAAATCTTATGCAACTTTTAGCTTCAATTATTTTTTCTTTCCAGTCCTTTTGACTTTTTTCTTTTGATACAATGTCAAACATCAGAGATTAGTGTTGCTAATTCCTATTTATGTTCTACTCAGTTTCACCAATTTTAACATATTGCCATATAAATTATAGTAGTGTATATAAGATTATATATAAATAATATATAATTATTTTTGGAACCATTTATGAGAAAACTGGATACATTGTGCCTCTTAGTACTTAAATGTCTATTTTATATCTTTGTTTAATGTCTCATAAATCAAATCTTCCTCTAATCATACTAAAAAATCTCCAGAACTAACACAAAGTGAGGCAAATTGAGAACTTATTAAGTATTTGCTGATGGGCCAATTTCTTTCCTTTCTTCTCAATGACCCATTAATGTGTGTTTTATATGTAAAAGGTGGTGAGAAATGACCCTTAGTGGAGAAAATGTGAGAAGGAAAATGAGATCTGAAGAGGTGAACACTATTTAGGTAGAATGTGGACTTGCCTGATAGTGTCATTTGAGATAGAACTACAGGCAGAGATAGTGAGGGAGAACACATAAAGGGAGACTTTACTGTAATACAATCTGAGTAAGTAAAGTATAGACAGGGACAGAGACAGGGGCAAGGTGCAAGCACAGGGGTATATACATAGTGTGTAAGAAAATGGTATAGGTATAATCATTTCATTCAGTAGGACCAGAGTGACTATGAGAGAAGAGAGGAGGCCTTGGGATCATATATAGTATTTTTTAAAGTCTGCATCCATTAGTGTCAGGTGTGGTACTTTATATACTCTATCTCCAAACCTTTCAAGTCCTCCATTCTCATTCTGTATATAAAAAGTGGTGTTCTGAAAGATCAAGAAATTGGTCAGGGTAACATGGCCAATAAGTGGTGGAGTTAAGGTTAAAAACAAAGTCTGGCCCAAAAGTCTTTCCACTGATACTCTTGGAGGCAATGAAGAGAAATTCTGATAAAACTGTAGAAGGGGAGGTATCAAAAAGGGTAACTTCTACTTAGGAAAGGAATTCATGGTGCACTATGTACCTGGGAAGTTAGTATGAAGTCTAGGTTAGTAAAAAACAGGTTCTGAAACAGAATGAAGACAATAAAAGTGGAAAAAAGGAGGCAGATACTGCCAATCAGAAACAGAATGTTGAAAATGTGGCAAATGAGGGGACATGGAAGTCCAAAAGTAGGAGCAAGAGGATCAATTAAAAAGAAACTGGTTTTGTGCCCAGGATCTAAGAAAACTGGAAAAGGAAACAAAGGTAGGAGGTGGCTTATAAAGGGAAGGGGAAAGGAACAAGGATTCCTAAAGCAGCCCTCAAACATAAGCCAAATAGAAGAAACTCAGCCTCAGCTCCACATTTTGCTGTAATCAAAAGAGAGTTTAAGAAGCATTTTGCTCACTTTCTATCATTGATTAACTTAAGCTTTCTCCAGATACATTAAAATGTTGGAAAGAAAATTAGACCAAGAGGATAGACACTGATATTGTGAGTCTTTTAAAATGGTTTATCATGCTGACTACTCTCAGGTCTAAGGGGAAACTATGATGTGTTTATGTGCTTTAACAGGAAGGGGGAGTAGAAGCCTTTTAGTTTTAAAAACTAACAAGTTACAAAAGCTAAAAATATCCCAACAAAGTTAGTAGTACCTCATGATTTATCTCAGTAAAGACTAACTTAGGAAACCTGTGATCAAAAATAAGTTGTATTTTAAGGCTGCACATAAAATTATTTTAAGATTAAGATTAGAAACTAATCTTCAGAAATTACTCCTTTGGTGTATAAATTTTAACAAGTCAAGGCTGATTCAAAGCTTAGAAAGGACTAGTATTTACACACTTCCTTGAACTGATCCATACCACTGAAACAGCACTTTTCTGTTTTCATCTTATGCTGTGCTCATAATTCAGACATTTACCTCTAATGTTTTTTTGTAATGTTCTATTATCCTAATTTTTATGTCTCATTAATTACTTTACCATAGGTTTTCTTTTGGCTCTTTTAATTATTTACACCTAAATCAGTGACTATAAATTCAAGTGCCCAGAGAGACATCTTTGCAAAACAGGCTAAGTGAAAGAAAAATAAGGAATAGTATAGCCATTGTGGTCAACTGGACAGCCCATACTACAGAGACCTTGGGTTGATTATACTATGCAGACATAAACATTCAGTGATATTGCATTTTCTAATTATTAAAAAGAATTTTTATGGGAACTCTCAATTTTAAAATGAAGGCAACTAATTCAAAACATAGCCATGTTTTAAATGAAAAACAATTAAAACACATCTGCATACCAGATTCTGCCACTGAATGATGATGAACATACAATTAAGTTTATCTTTGTGACCTCTTTTCTCTATATATCCATCCCTTTTGGTAATTTTATCAATCACCATGACTGTGAAAATGATGCCAAAACCTCATCTCTGAATTCAAATATCATATAACTCAATTATATGATATTAAATGCCTACTTGACTCTTTAATTCCTTACAGGCATTTCAATCTCAATATATCAAAATAAAATGCTAGCGCTTCTCTCTACATTGTTGCTGAATGTCAACTTTGAAAATCTTTCCTTTCAACTCCTATAATTAATACATTAACAAGTCCCACAAGTACTACCTCTAAATTATAATCTGAGTCATCTCCTTCTCTTCCATCTCCATTTGTGTCATCCTAGACAAACCACCATCATATCTCACTTGGAACACTGCAATAGTCTGTTAACTGGTTTTCCAATTTGCACACCACTGTTCATCAATTCATTCTCAATTAAGCATAATAAACCAGTTTGACACATTCAAATTTATCAACAGCTACACTATTTTCTGCAATGTTATTCAAACTGGCACAAATATGAAATTCTAGAATGGAGAAGTTGAATTATTCAGTCAAAGGAACAAATGTGGAATGCACAAAAAATTTTTAATTAGTCCTTAAATCATAAAAATCAGAAATTCTGGAGATACTTTAGAAAGGAATCTAAGCATTTCCCTTTTCTTGAATCTAAACTGATTTAATCACATGGGAAATAAGACATTTTATTAATATAAGGTGACCTTGGCCAACATTTAATCATGTTACCCTTAAAAAGTCTTAGGCATTTAAGTTAATATGAAATTCACATTTGTAGAAATTACCCAGGATCATCAAAAAAACAAGCAACAGAAACAATTCCCACCCCCCACAGTCATAGATAAGGGAGTCAAAATAGTAATAGAATTGGAATAGGTCACGTACTGTCCACATCTTCTAATTAGAAGTTCATTTTTACAATATTTTACTACAACTTTAAGAGTTTCTCAAGCATATAATAGAATTTCACTGTGCTGGAAACTCTGGATTCAAGTATTTTATCATGCTACTAGTCAAACTTTCAAGGTTACAAGAGACTACAGATACATTCTCATATATATTTATCTTTACCTATTTGATTAAACTGTAGAAAGAATCCCAAGTCTAACATTTATTATTTATCAACTTTGTCAAACTCATAATTCTTTTTGAAACTCAGGTGCCTTAGCCTAAAGTAACAACAGCAGTACTTATCATGAAAGCTAATGAAAACATTAATTGTACATACACAAAGATTAGGACTTACTAAGCAAAAAATTAAAATGCCACTGATGTTGGGTAATGTGATATATTGCACTGTTTTCCAAATTTGTATTTTGTGTTGTTACCATATTATTTTTCAATAACTGGGAAAGAAAGATCATTGCAATGTCTGAAAAACTGGGGATAAAGAAGTAAATAAATTAGTAGGCAACCTATAATTTCCAAGGTTCTCTCCACAGCACATTGATTTTATGTATTTCATTACTAAGTGTAATTGCTACATTTAGAAAGTTATTAGTCTCCTATGCAGTCCACTCAACTTCCCCATGACAAGAGCATTATGTTCTTAAGAGCAATTTAAAAACTTTGATTCTCTCACATTGAGTGAATATAGATATGATCAGACTACTGCTGAATGCAAAGAATTTTCAGTAGCCTTTTTCATGGGGAAATGACACTCTCTGTGAGATTTCCACTGTAGTAACTTTCTATTTCAGCACTGGTTGTAAAAAGATAATAAACATCTTTTAAAGACTTTTTCCGACTTTATTTCCTGACATGTTTACAACTTATGTTCTTTTTTTTTTTTTTGGTGTCAATTACCTTCACCTAGTTCACTGCATAACAAATACATCTATACAACTACAAATAGATTTTGTTGTTTACTTATATTGTGGTTTATCTCTCCTTAATGTAATTCTGTGAGGACAAGGACTTTGACGTGTCTGCTGTACGTATATACTTAAAAACATTTGCAAAGGGAAGAAAAATTGAATATGCTGTCTATTTTAAAAGAACGTAACAGTTTGTGACTTTAGGAACAAAGAGAAAAATCTCACGAAAAATATCGCATTGAAAAGATTTTTTTTTATTTGGTTCTATTTTAGGTAATACAGAGTTTTAAGTTATTAGTGTGCAGTATAATGATTAAAAACATTGATCTGAGTTTAAGGTATAACTCCATTTGTGTGATCTTAGCCAAGTTACTTTTCTTCTCAAATATATGCATTTCCAGGGGCCCTCCCTGGTGGTACAGTTGGTTAAAGCACAGTACTATGAAGCTATTATTGCAGCCACTGCAGCATGAGTTTGATCCCCCGCCAGGGAGCTGACCCACATGACTGGCAGACCTCACCTGGGTGGCTCCCCTCAGCCATATATTTCATCAATCTGCCTGTTCTGCTTCCCACTGTCTCTGGTGA
>NW_004567116.1:40953350-40958054 GCF_000260355.1 Condylura cristata | reverse complement strand
ACTCTGTCTCTGGTGAAGCCTCTCACCGCCCCTGAGCCTCTGGCCTGTACCCCAGTTCTGTATGCACAAACAAATAAACCTTTAAAAAAAAAAGTTTCTTCACTAGAAAGAACAGCAATATTTTCTGAGGAATATTAATGCATTTGAATTCCCTATCACTTTTTCTATTTATACGAAGAAGTAATTTTGCTGGTTTATAAAAATGTTTACTTAAAACAAATATTGGGCTCTTATTTCCTATTCAATTTAATAGCAAGTTTTACTAAGACACTTAATTTGAAAAACAGCAAGAAAAGATATCCTTGAATATTTTATTGATCATAAAATGTATATATATGGATGGAATATAACACAGAGGGACATAAACAAAGAAAAGAAAGATATATATGCTTCCAAAGCAGCTGTAACTAGAATGGCAAATCAAACAGAAATCATGGTTATTGAAAGAACTGGACATTTATCAGAGACACAGGACAGGAAAAGAATAGGAAAAAGTAGTGTCTTTAACTCTCCCCAAATACTTCCTCATCCAAATTGGTGTTTTTTTTTTTTAAACAATAATCACTACAACTGTTAGTACACACACAAAATTATTTGACCAATGTTTTCTCCTCTAATAGCCTATAACTTTCAATGAACAATGACTTGACAACATAACTAACTCATAATAGATTCTCAGTAATACCTGTTGAACATCTTTTAAAAGTGGCAATTCTTTTTTAAAGAAAACTCACATTGTTTTAGGTTGAAGTAAACCATAACAAGTTTCATCACTAGAAAGAACAGCAATATATTCTGTATTATTCCTATAAAACCACAAAACTTTTTTTTAATTATGATGTTTATGAGGTTATAATGATTTATAATACTGTTAATGTTTTAGATTGACAGGGTCACACCTCTACAAATGTATGTGTCACACCCTTCTCACCTCCAAAGCCTCAATAATCCTCCATGGAACTCCAGTGGGCCACTCTCCCTTTATGGTAGCGTCAGTTGTCAGAAATTTGCTGTGAAGTAAGTTGACTCATATTGCTATGACTGATATGTTTAATCTCACGTCTACATATTATTTTACTATAATGTTACACATAATTTTTTATTTGCTATATTTTTCTGTACATGTCTTTCATGATTTTTTTAAAAATTTTTTTTTTTTAAGATTTATTTATTTGTACATACAGAACTGGGGTACAAGCCAGAGGCTCTGGGGCGGTGAGAGGCTTCACCAGAGACAGAGTGGAGAAAAGGCAGATCAACACTGCTAAGGGGAGCAGCGGGTGGGTCAGGAGAGGTCTGCCTCGCCATGTCACCTCTGGGGCAGGCGGGAATCGAACTCATGAGGAAGCGGCTTCAGATTCTCAGTGCTATGCTTTTACCCACTGTGCCACCAGGGAGGGCCGTCTTTCATGATTTTTAAAATAATTTTTTCATATTGAAGGAGGAAGATTTCTTGTTCTAGGAGTTACTTTTACACTTATGTGTTTTTTATCCTTTTCAAATAAAAAAACAAACATGTACTATCTTCTTGTTACTTTTAAATTATATTCTTTAATGTTCAATGTATTAACCAGACAATAATCAATGGACTTAAGTCTGCCCTGTTTTTAATTCTCTCATTTAAAAGACCATGTTCTTTCCACTTTATCAGACCATCTACTGACCTTATGCTATTCTTCAATCCTTGTTCACTGTTTTTGTGTTAGATTTATAGTTAAATAAATGTTCAGCATCAATTTGTCAAAGATTGCCCAGTTATCTCTTGGTTGGATGAACATCATCCCCTCGTACATACCAGACAGTAGGACTTACTGTGAACTTACTGTGATGGATATATTCTCACAGGCAGAAATTGTAACCAGTAGCTACTTAAGGGTACTGAGCACTTGAAATGTTACTAATGTGAGAAGGAACTGAATTTTACCTTTAGTTTAATTTATTTATTTTTATTTATGCATACAAGAACAGAGGTATAGGCCAGTGTGTGGGCAGGGTGGATGGTAGGGACAGGTGAGAGGATTAACCAGAAAGAGAGTGCGGAGCAGAACAGGCAGATCTACTGAAATACACTGCTGAGGGGAGCAGTGGACAAAGTATGAGAGGTCTGCTACACCATGGTGGCTTAGCTCCTTGGCAGGGGATATAACTTATATTGTAGTGGCTACTGATAGCTTCTTAGTGCTGACACTTAACCCCTTGCGCCACCAAGGAGGACCTAATTTAACTTTAATTAATCTAAATTTAAAATGTCACATGTGGCTAAAAATACAAAATTAAACAGTACAGTATCACTGGATTCATCAAGGTAGAATGTGCACATTATTCAATGAATACACATTCAAAACTTTTTCTATAACCTGTGTACCTGAAAAACAACTTGGTTATAATATCCTTGGTTTATGCTAAAAATGCTGCTCACGCCACTGGTGTCTTTCTTTGTATATTGCAGATGATGTCTGATATTGTCTTTGTATATAATCTGGATTGTTTTTAATGATGCTTTCAGGATTTTTCCACTTCAAAAATCCAATAGTTTTAAAAGGGTATATTAAAGAATTGACCATTCCAAGTGAGTTTTATGATGCAAAAGTGTAACTTTCAATATGTATATTTAGAGCTCTCTTGTCCAATAAGTTTTCTCAAATTACAGTTTTAAAACATAAATTCTGAAAAAATATATATGAATTTTTCCCATTATATTGTTTTTCTTCTCCAAAGACGCCAAGTACATATATGTTGGACAATATTAGCCTGTCTTCCCTTTAAATCACCTTTTCTGACCCTTTTTTATTTATCTCATTTTCATTCTCTCACTGTTTATCTTTCTTAAATAGCCTTTATTAAATATTCAACACACTGTAATTCAGTCTTAATTTCTTTCTTAAGCAATTCAATTTTATTTCTTTTTGAGAGGAAAGTAGGTTGTTTCTGTTATTAGTTTTAAATTTTTTTGATTCCTTTGTTTGGGTTATTTAATTCAGTAAAGAGTTTTGTGTTAAATTTTTATCCTGCTTTATAACTAGCTGTGGGGGAAGAACTTCTATGAGTTAAAAGGTTTTGACTCACATTTTGTTTTCTTTCCTTTTTGGGGGGTTAGTTTATAATTCTTCTGTAGGTGGAATAAAGGTTTTGGGTAGATCAAAAGATTTCTACTCAAGATTGCCTTCTTCTGTCAGGATATTGAAATTCAATGTCCTTATTCATAAATTTACTAATTTTGTGGGTAGAAAAAAGGGTTCTTTTTCTTTGGTTTCAGTAGGATTTTAAATCCTCTAACTTCTTTCTTTTTTCTTATCAACACCTTCCCAAAAGATACCTCTCCATTTTGAATTAATTTCCCAACTACATTCATTCAAAATATAGTTCAATTTATTGTCAAGGTCTGTAGAGTTTTAATTCAGAAATTTCAGGGTATGATCAAGTATAATAAAGAATAAAAAAATTCAGAATCCATTTTAGAGATAAATGAGAAAAACAGTCCATCTAAACACTATACATCAATTTTCAGGTGTTAAACATACCTGTGAGAGCTAGATATGACGCAGTATACCGCTTTTCAAGTCCATCTTTAACACTTTGAATTGCACCAAAAATTGGAGGTATAATCATAATCAGGTTACTCACTGTATTCCCTGCAGGAAAAAAAAAAAAGCACAAAAATATTATTAGGTTAATAAATAATACTTTAATTAAAGACATATTCACTTGACCTTCAACAAAAATTAGATGACTTCTCAGAAAGTTGAAAGATTTTTTTAGGTATTGAAGAAAATTCTCTATACAACAAAAAATATTTATATGAATTCAAGTAGAATAAAGATGCTTTTACCCAAATGAAACTAAAATTTCCCACCAGAACACCCACTAAAGGAAATTCTAAAAGGGAAAGGGAAAAGAATCAATTTATAAAAAGGAAGGAAAAAGAATCCCAGTGGCCCTCTCTGGTGGCCCAGCAGGTTAAAGCACTGCACTAAGAAGCTTAAGCCACTTCAGCATGAGTTCGATCCCCGCCTGCCCCGAGGAGATCCACATGGCGGGGCAGACCTCTCCTGACCCGCCCGCTGCTCCTCTCAGAGGTGTACTTCGTGAATCTGCCTGTTCTGCTCCCCAGTCTGTCTCTGGTGAATCCTCTCACCTCCGCATCTCTGGCCTGTACTCAAGTTCTGTATGAATGAATAAATAAATCTTTAAAACAAACAAACAAAAAGAATCCCAGAGATACAATTCAATTCAAAAATTGAATTGGAAAAGGCAGCATATGTCACGACTTCTCAAGGATGGCCTAAAAACAGCCTACGTGTTCAAAAACAGATGAGTGAACCAAGAATATGTGGTGTATATATACACACGGAATACTAGTCAGCAATCAAAAAGACTCTCAAAATCAATTCAAAATGATAAAAGACTTGGACGTAGATCTGATGTAAGATCATAAAATACATAGAAGAAAACATAGGCAGGGCTTCCCTAATGGCACAGGGGTTTTAAAGTCTCAGCTCTATCACTATCTCTAGCCACGGAGGAATTAGTTTGATACCCAGCCAGAGATCTGACCTTTCAACAATGAACTATAAGTCTTACCCAGGCCAATCAGGAAAAGAAAGAAAGAAAGAAAGAAAGGAAAGAAAGGAAAGGGAAGAAAGAGAAGAAAGGGAAGAAAGAGAAGAAAGGGAAGAAAAAGAAGAAAGGGAGGGAGGGAGGGAG
>NW_004567116.1:40912101-40953250 GCF_000260355.1 Condylura cristata | reverse complement strand
GAAGGAAGGAAGGAAGGAAGGAAGGAAGGAAGGAAGGAAGGAAGGAAGGAAACTATCTTTGTTTGCAAATGATGTAATTTTATATATAGAAAATCGTAAAAGATGCTACCCAAAAAACCCTGCTAGAACCAACAAATTCAGTAAAGTCAAAGGATACAAAAATAGATATACATACAGAAATCATATAGAAAACAATTGTGCTTATATACATTAACAATAAAATGCCTGAGAGAGAAATAAAGGAAATAATTCCATTCACGATAATATAAAAAAATATATATTCATAAATAAATTTAATCAAACAGATGAAAAGTTGTACACTAAAAACTAACAAGACTATGATGAAAGAAAGTGAGGAAGATAGAATGGGAAAATATCCCATGTATAAGGATTAATACTGTCAAACTGTCCATTCTATTTAGAATCTATAGATTAAAGGCAACCACTGTCAAAATGACCTATTTTACAATCTTAACATGTGTATGGAACCACAAAAGACTCCAAAATGAGGCAATCTCTCATTGTGATTTTGATTTGCATTTCCCTTATAAAATAAGGGAAATTTCTTCTCCAGAAAAAGTATCTATACTGGTCTTCGGCCCATTTTATTTTATTAGTTTGTTATTTTTGTTTTGGGCTTCTATAAGCTCATTCAAGATCTTGGAACTAAATCTCTCCTTGGATGTACAAATATCCTGTCCCACACCACAGGTTGTCTTTTTATTTTTTTTAAAGAGTTATTTATTTAAGCATACAGAACTGGGGTACAAAGCAGAGGTGCAGGGGCGGTGAAAGGATTCACCAGAGACAGAGTGGGGAGCAGAACAGGCAGATCCAGGTAAGGGGAGCAGAGGGTAGGTCAGGAGATGTCTGCAGCGCCATGTGGATCACCTCCAGGGCCGGGGATGCGAAGTGGCTTTAGCTTCTTAGTGCTGTGCTTTAACCCGCTGCACCACCAGGGAGGGCCCCCATTGTATTTTTTAAAATTAACTTTATTAAGACATAACTCACATGTCACAAAATGTACTATTTTCATACAGCCATCATTACTATCCAATTTTAGAACATTTCATCAGCCCAAAATGAAACTCCAGATCCATTAGCACTCACTCCCATCTCTCCACCCCACAATATCTGGCAATACAAAGCTAATCTATTTTCTGTCTTTATGGATTTGGTTAATTTTGACATTTTATATGAATGGAATCCCATAATATGTTAGCTTTTGCATCTGTCTTTCCTCACTTAACCATGTTTTTAAGCTGTAACCATGTTGCGACATACACATCTCCAAAATGTCTTTCTATTTTTTAGTGTCAAACAGTACACTGTATGGATATGCAACATTTTCTTTTTTTTCTTTCTTTCTTTTTCTTTTTTTTTAAGATTTATTTATTTATACAGAACTAAGGTATAGGCCAGAGATGCGGAGGGTGAGAGGATTCACCAGAGACAGAGAGGGGAGCAGAACAGGCAGAAGTACTGAAATACACAGCTGAGGGGAGCAGCGTGCTGGTCAGGAGAGGTCTGCTGTGCCATGTGGATCTCCTCGGGGCAGGCGGGAATCGAACTCATATGGAAGTGGCTTAAGCTTCTCAGTGCTGTGCTTTAACCCGCTGAGCCACCAGGGAGTGCCCGCAACATTTTCTTGAGACATTAATCAGTTAGATGTCTGGGTTGTTTCTACTCTTATGGATAATATTGCTATGAATGTTCGTTTACAAGTTTCTGTGTGTACATGTTTTCAGTTCTCTTGAGTATATAGCTACGAGTGGAATTCAAAAAGGTGGCAAAGTAATTCATTTTCTCCAGAAATCTGGGTATTCTTTGATAATGGCTCCCTCTTGATTTTGACATGATTGAGTTCTCAAAATTTTTATCTTCCCTGCTACCTAAGGCATAAGGAGTTTCATAATTGTTTGAATGACTTTAAATAGAAAAGGAAACACATTTAGTATTTGGAAAGGACACCAATGAAGATTTCAAACATGTCTGTGTACAGAGTAGGACCCATATGAAATAACTAATTAGATCTTTTTTTTTAAGATGTATTTATTTATGCATACAGAACTGGGGTACAAGTCAGAGGTACAGGGGTGGTGAGAGACTTCACCAGAGACAGAGTGGGGAGCAGCAGGTGGGTCAGGAGAGGTCTGATCCTCTATGTGGATCACTTCCGGGGCCAAGGATCGAGCTCGCACTGAAGCAGCTGCAGCCAGCTTGCAGTGCTGCGTCCTAACGCACTGGGCCACCAGGAAGGGCCTAATTAGATCTTCTTCTTAAGAATCCTACCAAAATATACTCCTGTAAGTCCTCTACAAAATAACAGACTTCTCAACAAAGCAACAGACTCCAAAGCTAAAAGTTAAATACTTCTGTGCAACTGGACAAATCTCTTTTGGTTAGAACAATAGTTCTCAAACTGTGGTTGACTGACCTTTTCAGGTATTGTTGAGGCCAAACTATTTTTGTAATACTAAGTTCTTTTAAAGTTTATTCACTGTATTGACATGTGTACTAGTGGCGCAAAAGCAATGGTAGGTACAATTGTTGGCACCTTTGAGGAATCAAGGCAGTAGCTATCAATGGTATTATGTCATACTACAGTCCTTTTTCCTCACTACCAGATGTGTGTGCATCTGTGTGTGTTTTAAAAAAGCTAGTTTCACTTAACAATGCCTTTGATGAAACAATAAACTCTTAGTTGTATTAATTTCAACTTTTAAGAACACATCTTTTTAATATGTTCTGTAACAAAACATAAATTTGCATTAAAAAATTTTACTATTACTTCAGTGTTATGATTGTGCCAAGAAAAACATTTGTGTGATTGTTTTAAGTTGTTATTTCAACCAGACAGTCTTGCAAGAAACATTATTTTTACTTAAAAAGAACTGATAAGGCCCTCCCTGGTGGCTCAGCGGGTTAAAGCACAGCTCTGAGAAGCTAAGGCCACTTCCGCATGAGTTCGAGCCCCGCCTGCGCCGGAGGTGACCACATGGTGAGGCAGACCTCTCCTGACCCGCCCGCTGCTCCCCTCAGCAGTGTGCTTCGACCATCTGCCTGTTCTGCTCCCCTCTCTGTCTCTGGTGAATCCTCTGCATCTTTGGCCTATACCCCAGTTCTATATGAATAAATAAATAAATCTTCGAAAAAAAAAGAACTGACAAGTAAACAACTGTTTTTCAAAAATGAGTAAATTAGCCCTGTCAGAGAAGTGAGCTCATCTGTTTATTTCTAACATAACATAACATTGTTGAACTTCGTAAACAAAAGCCTTTCTAGGTTCTTATTAAATTTTCAGAGTATAGGACTGAAACCAAACTAATTGACAACTACTGATTTAAAAGATATTCTAGGCCCTTCCTTGGTGGTGCAGCGGATTAAAGCACAGCACAAAGAAGCTAAAGCCACTTCTGCATGAGTTCTATCCCTGCCCCAGAGGTGATCCACATGGCACAGCAGACATCTCCTGACTCGTCCCCTGCTCCCCTCAACAGTGTACTTTGTCAGTTGATCTGTTCTGCTCCCTATTCTGTTTCTGGTGAATCCTCTCACTTGCCCTGTACCTCTGGCTTGTACCCCAGTTCTGTATACATAAAGAAATATTTTTTAAAAAAAGATATTCTATAAACTATGGGGTCAAATTGGGACACATTAAGATGTCATGTAGTAATTTTAACAATTTGTCCCCAAACATTCTCTGTTTTTCTATTCCCACCACCATATTATCTATGCACGACCACTTTAAGTCATCTGTTCCTTAGAAAAAAGCCAGTTGATTTATTAATGGCGTTTACCTGAGATAACTGGTTAACCAGCTGTGCCATGTGGATCACCTCTGGGGCAGGGATAGAACTCATGCAGAAGTGGCTTTAGCTTCTTTGTGCTGTGCTTTAACCCGCTGCACCACCAAGGAAGGGCCTAGAATATCTTTTAAATCAGTAGTTGTCAATTAGTTTGGTTTCAGTCCTATACTCTGAAATAACTGCATAACAGGAGTGACTTACAAGCTCACTGGGATCTTAAACTCTTTTAAAGCCAAGATTTATCATATAGATCTTGGTTGGTAATCCAGAGATAAAGTGGATCTGCAAGTAAATCATAGATTCTAAGGACTCTGTCCCTTGAGGTCACCCTCTGTCACAGTGCTTGTCTGCCCTTCTCTTTTTCATGCTGTATCATGTCTTTTGCCTTTAATTAAAAGCCTTAGGTGAATACGCACTGTATACTTTTAAGAATGTGAAAATAATCATTCAGTCCAGCTCATGTCTTTGCAAACCTCAATAAAGTTTTCTTTATTTTGTACTGCTTTATGGTTCATAAATACTTTCATATCCAATTATAATGCATTCTCAGTGTGATCTTATAAAGAGAAAATGACTAAAAAGATGAGACTCTTAGGAGACAGAATTGGACAAAAGCCTAGGTGTAGTACTGACAATTGGATTGCTGCCACCAAAGTTTGCAGCAATCACATGCCTATGCTATAATTTGAAAGCTTAAGGTAACACCCCTGGCTCCTGACAATGCTTAGTGAAGCAAGTCATCATGACTTCTGCATTTATTCATTTTTTAGAGTTTTCTTAAAAAAAAAAAAAAGGTGTATTTACTTTTGTGTAGTAGAACTAGAGTACAGATCAGAGGTGCGGAGGGTGAGAGACTTCACCAGAGACAGAGTAGGGAGCAAGCAGGCAAAGCTACTGAAATCCACTGCTGAGGAAGGTGTAGGAGACACATGTGAGTCAGCTCCCAGGTGGGGGATCGAACTCATGCTGCAGACCCCTGCATTTATTTATTATTTTTTAAAGATTTATTTTTATTTATTTATGCATAAATAAATAACTGGAGTGTAGGCCAGAGGTGTGGAGGTGAGAGAATTCACCAGAGACAGAGTGGGGAGCAGAACAGGTGACTGACTGTAATACACTGCTGAGGGGAGCAGTGAGAAAGATAGGAGAGGTCTGTTGTGCGGTGTGGGTAGCTCCCCTAGACTGGGGATAGAGCTCTAACCACAGTGGCTGGTGATAGCTTGAGAGAGCTGAGACTTTAACCCCTGCACCATCAGGCAGGCCCAGCATTCATTTAGTTTTTAATGAGATTACTAATAATATATAATGTTGATGTTAAGATGTTGAACATATTCATTTCCTCACTCTGCATCTATACTAGCACCTAATATAGAGCTTAAGCATTGTGTTGAGCAGAGTTTGCAATTTTAGTGGAAAGGTCAACATGTTATAAGAAGAAAAATACTTTTCCACTGATGAAAAGATAGTTTGGATTTAATTACATAATATAATATGAATTCTTAAGTAAGCCACTAACCATCATTTACATAGTACTTTAGAGTACATATAAGGTCATTACTGTATTTAATTTGATCCTCAAACTTACAAAGTGTTTTTCACCCAATGTGACAGCTAAGGAAAGTGGAAATCAAAAGTAATTTTTCTTAATTATACAAGATCATACAGTTTGTACAACACAAACTCAGGAGTTATAATATACTACTTGTTTGGTTTTAAATTCCTTGTTTCATTTTTGTTTAAAAAATCCATAAACTAAAAATAATTGCGCAAAATAATTGCTCATTTTGACATTATTATTGCCAATTTAGAATTTTCAGGTAAAATAATTTAAATGTGTTGATTTTATTTTCTTTCTAACTGATGGCTACAAACATGTTTGTTTAATATGTTTTGAGTTCTATATCTTTCAAACATTTTGACAAACAAAATAAAAGTCACTCATTTATTTTAGTTAGCCTGCAGATGAATACAAATAAGGAAAACAGTTACATTTTGATATACATTTTCTAAACATTAAAAGCTATCTGAGTAGTGCACCCAATGCAACGATAGTGAAGGCAAGGGTAAATAGATAGGGCTACATCAAGTTAAAGAGCTTCTGTACAGCAAAAGAGACATTACAAAAAACAAACAGACATCCCACTGATTGGGAAAACATTTTCTCATACAAAACTAGCGATAAAGGATTAATCACAAAAATATACGGAGAACTGATGAAACTCAACAAAAATAAACAACCCCATCAAAAAATGGGCAGAAGAGCTACAAAGACACTTCTCCAAAGAGGAAATGCAGATGGCCAACAAGCTTATGAAAAAATGTTCAACATCACTCATAATAAGGGAGATGCAAATTAAAACCACAATGAGATACCACCTCACCCCAGTGAGAATGGCACATCTTCAAACAACTAGCAACAACAAATGTTGGCAAGGATGTGGAGAAAAAGGAACTCTCCTACACTGCTGGTGGGAATGCAAATGAGTACAACCATTATGGAAAACTGTTTGGAGGTTCTTCAAACTGCTTAACATGGAGCTTCCCTATGACCCAGCAATCCCACTCCTAGGTATCTACCCAAAAGACACAAAAACACTGATTCAAAAAGATACCTGCACCCCCATGTTTATTGCTGCTTTATTCACAATTGGAAAGATATGGAAACAGCCCAAATTCCCAAAAATGGATGACTGGATTAAAAAGATGTGGTACATATACACAATGGAATATTACTCAGCAACCAAAAAAAAAATAAACACATGCCTTTTGCAGCAACATGGATGGAGCTGGAAAAGATCATTTAGTGAAAGAAGCCAGAAAGAAAAGGAAAAATACTGGATGGTTTCTCTCATAGCAGGAATATAATGGAACAGGCGAGGAAATGATGATAATGATGAACAGCTATATATCACTGACATTTTGTGGGGATGGAATGGGGAATGGGATAAAAAACAGCGGAGGGGAGGGAAATGAACTGGACTATGGTGATGACACATGGGTGATTTGGTGATGGGAAGCCCAAGTCGACTGCAAATGAGATAGAAAAAAATGCACAAAATGATGTAAAAATAAACTATTGTATATATATATATATATATATATATAAAAGCTGTCTGAGTTGTGAAGTTATTTTTAAAAATAAATAGCTGTTCATGTTTAGCAATATCTCATTTTAAACAGTATATACAACTGTTAAAATAGTTTTCTCCAAGTCAAAACAATAAATAAAAAGTAAGTTTATAACTTATTTCACATAAATTCCTTAATTGTTAAAATTAAATAAAACATTTAAGGACTATAAAATCCAACCCCCAAATCACTTAAGTGTAATGTTACACTTCTCCCCAAGTCCTTTTGGTTAAGTTTCACTGAAACAAGACTTTTCTCTAGGGTATTCATGATCCAAGTGTCAGTTTTTTTAAAGTTCTGAAAAAACCTGATTTACAAAAAAAAAAAACAAAAAAAAAAAAAACAGGGAAAATGAGATAGGTCAGCTAAAACAAGTGTGCCATGGTAGCAAACAGAGGTTTTTTTGTGATCCAACTAAAATAGCCCAGTGCCATTAACGCTCACATACATACATACCAGGAATATTTCCATGGTCTTTTCCTTAACCTCTAATCTAAATACTAAAGTTGTTATTTTTAAACTTGATTTTATTTTTTTAAATAATGAAAAAGAATCACAAACTAGATTATAGAAGAAAAAAAGATTATTAACATCTATGAGTTTATACTCCTAGAAGCATGTTACTACTCTATTTACATATTTTCTTTTAACATAAAAAATTACCTGTGAGCTGTGTTATCATTCTTATTTTATATATCATGAAACTGAGGCATAGCAAGATATAGGAACTTGCCCAATGGTATAGCTACTATGAGGTAGTATCTAGGTTCGATCTCATGGTATGTCTCTTTACCAAAATCCGTCTTCCTCCTATTGTTAGAGGAACAATGAGAAATAAACTGAGCCAGTGAACTGACATCCTAATGACTTTCTGGCCTCGACCTCCCAGCTCCATGCAGAAGAGGTCAGGCTGCTGTAACTGTAACTCCCAGCAGTCAGTGAAACTGACTTCCCGAGTGCTGGGTTGCTAGGAACTAGAGGCAGAGTTAAGTGGCCACACCTGCCTTGCAGCCAAACACATGCATACTCAAGACACTCTTGCCTCTACGGACAAATGTGCATCCTGATATTGCTGTAAATATCTGTTAGCTGAATATTTTGTATATTGACAATGCCATCGTGTATACATATATATATACCACATTCTGATCCAACTATTTTTGGGTATTTGATGGATCTACAGAATTGTAACTGCATAATCCTTTTTAAAAGTCATGATAGACCTTTAATTGTAAATGGCAGCTAGAAAAAAAAAAATTCACTAATCGTTGCAATTCCTGAGTCTTGATCAGTGTAATTTTGAAGCAGTGCTGCAGTCAGAAAAAATTTTTCCTTTGAACCTATTATACATAAGAAAGCTATATCAAAAAAAATTTTGTATGTTTTAAGGCAATTAGGAATTTTTTATGCCATTGTAAAAATATTAATGAAAATAAATCATAAAAGTGCAAATGTCATTAGTGACATTGTCATTAGTGAGATTTTTAATAATAGCTACATTTTTATTAAGGTTAATTTATTCTAAAGTTTAAAACACATGTGTATTCATGATTTTTAACTAATGTATTTCAACTCTATGAAGAACAAAAAAAACATTTAGTGTAAGTGGTTTGGCATGCAAGATGAATTTTCATCATTAGTTTGTGATTAGAGAATGACTCCATTACATCATCATTGGGCTATATTTAAAATAATGCACAGTAGGTTGTAATTATCTTACTATTTTGTAAATTTGGTACTAGTTCAATCTGAATGATGGCAGAACCTTGTTTTGGTTATAGTGCTCACAGTGCTCTTCATAGCAATGTTCAGTATTTACTACTGAATGATCGTGAAAAAGCTTATCATGTGATTAGCTCACACGATTAGCTCAGTGACCCTGAACTTCAAGTTCTGGTTTTGTAATTCAATCTGGACAAGGGTTCTGCTTTAATCAGTCATCATCAAGACATACTACTGGTTATCTAAGTTGATTCGACATTTCTCTAGTTGCCTCCATTTTACCAAAATAACTTCAAAATGATGATCTGGCAACTTGTGGTCAAAATCACAACACACGAGGAAACATAGTTATAAGGAAGTAAAAAAACAGAATCAGACAAGCAAAGACAAAAGATACTGAAATTACTACATTAAAAATATTAAAAGGGCCCTCTCTGGTGGTGCAGCGGATTAAAGCCCGCACTAAGAAGCTTAAGCCACTTCCACATGAGTTCGATTCCCGCCTGTCCCGGAGGAGATCCACACAGCTAGGCAGACCTCTTCTGACCCGCCCGCTGCTCCCCTCAGCAGTGTACTTCGTCGATCTGCCTCTTCTGCTCCCCGCTCTGTCTCTGGTGAATCCTCTCACCCTTCTCATCTCTGGCCTGTACCCAGTTCTATATAAATAAATAAATCTTGAAAAAATACATATTAAAAAGCATATTTGCTATGCTTAACGAAATAAAAGCAACAAAAAATAACCAAGGAAAATGTTATGAGAAGGAGACAGATTTGAAAAAGAAACAACAAAACCATTAGAAATATACAATTAAAATTACTGAAGAAAGAAAATTTAGAAGGAAGGAAAATAAGACTGAATTAACCAAACAAAGAGATGAGAGGAATAAAGGATGACATTCCATATAGAACAGTTAACTTGTGTTTAGAGAGGTGAAAGATTACATCAGAAAAGTTATCATTGGCTAGAAAGTGATAACTTTCATGCTGTACTTCTCAACTATATATTCCATGTGTGCCAATACAGATTACTTGAGGTTCTTAGCTTATATACCTGTAAGTATACATATTTATATATAGTAAATAGTGTTTTTACTATATTTATATATAGTAAATAGTGTATCTGTAAGTATACATATTTATATATAGTAAATAGTGTTTTCAGTTTTGAAATATATAAAGCCTTAGTTAACTGAAAACTAAGAAACAGTTGATTAGCAATAAGGCAGACAGTTCCCAAATTCTTTCATTTTAAATACCTAGATAACACCAGATAAAACTTCATAAAAATATTTTTAAACGCACAGGTTATCTTCCAAAAGACTAAAGGTAAGGTAAAGGCAAGGGGAAAATGAGACTACTAAACATCAATTTGGTAGCCATTCTACAGAGGATAGTGGTAGGACAGTGACTTCCCTGACTCAGCACTATAGTAGGTTGATTTTCAATGCTCACACAGGGAGGTGTGGTTTTGGACCATACAAAGATGGAAATTGGATCTGAGATCACCTACATAAAGTTGAGATGCTTATGGAGCTAATTACTCAGTAGTTAAGTGAAATATAAAAGTAACAACCTAGCAGAGAGAAACAAGAAAGTTGGTCTCTACTGACCTGGCTATGGGGGTTGGGAGGGAGGGTCAGTGAGGAGAGGGGAAGAAACAATAAAAATGAAATATAAAAACAAGGAATATCACAAACATTCTACAATGGCCCCATGATCATCACTCTCTGGTATCCATACTTTGTGTAATCTCCCTATGTACAGACAGAATTTGGGACTTGCTTCTAACCAAAATAATATAGCAAGCTGACAAAAATATATGTGAATAAATGTATGTGAAGACATTACATAAGACTGTAGCATCTATATTGTTGATATCTCTCCACCATTATTGGTCTGGAAAAAAAAAAATCAAGCTATCATGTTGTGTGTTGCCCATTTCAGGTCCAATTTGGCAAGGAACTGAGGGCAGCTTCTAGGAGCTAAGTAAGGAAAGCCTCTGCCCTAATGCCAGCAAGAAACAGAAGCCTAAGCCCTACAACCACAGGGAAATGAATTCTATTAATGGAGTCTTCCCTATTCAAGCTTCAGATGAAACCACAGGCCCAGATAAAATTTTGACTACAGGCTTGTGGGGTCCTAAGCAAAGAATACAGCTCTACCAGGTCAATGTTAATAATCTCTAGAAACTGTAAGATTATAAGTGTGTATTACTTTAAGCCACTAAATTTGTGGAAATCCATTATGAAGTAAAGAACACTAATAAAGGCAGAATAATAAGTTATACTGCATAATAACAGAATTATCAATTATGAATGAGGAGTACAATCAAAGTTAAACTCCATACTTTGAACTGTATAAAAGGAAAGACGTAATAACTTTGGATTTTAAGTCAAACGTGAATTAATTATTTTTTTAAGTAATCACTAGAAGAGCAGAACTAGAACATATCAGCAACCTCCAAACTAGTAGAAGGGAACAAAATAAAACCTAAGAAAGTCAAAGAAGGAAAAAAACACAAGGAAGAAAAAAAACTCTTACAAATATAGATAAGTAAAAAGCCTTAAAAAGAGTGGAGATAAGGTTTAGCAGTAATCACAGTAAATGTAGTAGAAAGAAAGTGAGACTTAATTTTCAAAAGATCAGGATCAACTACATGCTATTCAAAAGATAAACACTTAAAACATAAGGACACACAATAGCTTAAGATAAAACAATAGCTGAAGATAGAAGACAAGAAAAAAAGAATATGCCACGAAAAAGACAAAACAGATCTTAAAGCATAAATTAAATATATATTGTTTAAATCCAAATCATTTTTTAAAAATTAATACCATGTCTTGCTCAATCTCTTAAGGATGCAAAATATTCACTATCTCATCCATAATAGCTCTGTTCCAGTCTCAGAGTAGCAAAGCCATTTTATAAAGAACACCTACACAGCATACCAACCATATAATTAAGAAGGACTATTCCAACAAAGCAATAAAAAACAAGGTAGGTTATATAAATGACAAAATTAAAATAATGCACATTATTTTAATGTGTACAGTGAAATGGATACAGTGAAAAATACCAGATTGATTTTCCAACCTGAGACAACCAAAAATGGACAAAATATATGAAACGTTAGTATATAAGGAAACTTCTAGGAGAGCTGAATATGTTCAATATATAGTGATGATTTCACAATAATAAATCTAGCAATTTTATCAAACTTCATGCTCTAAGTGTAGTTTATTATATGTTAAATTTGCTTTATATAACTTGAAAAAAATAATGTGCAAATATTCATCCAATCATTCAATAAATGCATAGAATCCCTACTGTTTGTCAAGCATTGTTGGTACAAGCTAACACAAAGGTCAACAAAGCTTTAAAAAACTAAATCTAGGGAGATAATAAGAACAAAAACAAGGAAAAAATATAAAACATATTCAAAGAGTTAAAGGAGCTTAGAACAAGCAAAAAAAAAATCAGGGAGTATTTCAAGAAAGAAATAATATTTAACCTAGACTTCTAGAAGGCTGAGGTTTTATAGAAGAAACTAAAATTACAGAGAAAAAGCCTGTGTTTGAAGTACAGTGGGAGTGGGGGATTAAATTCTAATTCCATGAAACCACTGTGGGTTTCCTCACAAAACTTGCCTCCCCAGAGTTATTTTCCAAGACAGGAGAATCACAATGCTGGTATTCAAAGCCAGACTGTATAGACTGCTAGAGGAATTATGCCCTGTACCAGAAGACCAGCCCATAAAATTCTATTTCTTAGTCTGCCCAGCCTAACTCAATTTTCTAATCTAATCTCTATAATTCCACTGTCCATATACTTCCATTGTCCTTTGTGTTCATCACCATCAAGATTTACTCATCTCCTATTTTCAATGCCTTTACAGTTCAAATTAAGTGAGTCAAGATAGTTGCCAGTTAAAATAAAAGAAATAACTCTCATCAATAAACAGAAACCATTTAATGTTCATGGTGTCCATAATCAAGTCTAAACTTACCCAACATGTAAAGAACCAGGAAGAAGAAGGAAATTCTCAAAAGTATCAACTGAGATCGACCCCAAGATGATCTAGGAGTTAAAAAATCAGGCAAGAGCTTGAAAGAAACTATTATAACCATTCTCAATGAATTAAAATAAACTATGCTATCAATAATGAAAACAGGAACCCTGGTGAAAACAGAAAGGACAAAGAAATGTAAATTTTAGAACTGAAAGATAAATTTGAAATAAGCTATTCACTGCACTGGTTACTGGAGAGAAGAGGAAAAATGTAAGTGAACTTGTATATCAACCAATCAAAATTATCCAACCTGCATTTCCATTAAGAGAAATATTTTTTTTATAAAATGAACAGAATAGAAATGAATAGAAATTAGTTATGTCTTAGATGACATCAAATAGCCCAACATACCTGTAACTAGAACCAAATGATAAAAGAAAGAAAACGAGGCAGAAAAATATATTTAAATAGTGACCAAACTTTTCTAAAACATGATTTAAGACAGATATTTATAGATAAAAGATGTTCAATTCGCTGAAGGAAAATTATACCAGAGGAAAATTCAGATCTCAGACAGGAATGAAAGTTATGAGAAATAGTAAACCAGCTAAATAGAAGACAAATATTTTGCCTTTTAAAAAATTTGTAATGGATAAAAGATTTGAAAAGACACTTAATAAAAAATATGCAATGACCAAGCAGCACATGGAAAAATGTGTCCAACATCTTTAGAATCAGATAAATGCTGATTAAAACCACAATGACACATCAGAATAGATAAATTTTATTTATTTATTTATTTTTAAAGATTTATTTATTTATGCATACAGGCCAGAGGTGGTGATGGGGGGAGGTGAGAGGATTCATCAGGGACAAGTGGGGAGCAGAACAGGCTCAGCATTGTACTTGGAATGCTAATTGTACTTAGCATTTTAGCATTCCAAGTACAATGCTGAGCAGAGCAGTTGGGGGAGGAGGAAGGATAGTCAGCAGAGGTCTGCCACACCATGTGGGTCACCTCCCTGGCCAGGGGTTGAACTCGTGCTGCAGTGGGTGCCATAGCTTCATAGTGCTGTGCTTTCACCCGCTTTAACCACCAGGGAGGGCCCCAAGGATGAATAAAATTTAAAAGAATGATAATACCAAGTGTTTCTGAGGAGGTAGAACAAAACTTTCACAAGAAGAATAAAAAATTTTATATAACTTTGGGAAAAAGTTGCAGTCCTTTATAAAACTGAACATAAATCAACCCAATGACCTGATAATTCCACTCCTAGGATTTTAACCAAGAAAAGACTCTTATAAGGATGTCCAGTCTTATATAAAACTTGCATAAGTATTTTCACAGAAATTTTATTCATAACAGTAAAAAACTGGAAATAGCTCAGGTGTCCATAAAAAAGAATAGACACTCTATGGTATTATTGGCACAGTAGGATGCTAGTCAGCAATAAAAAGGAACAAACAACTAATATAACAACAGGGATAAATCTCATCACACAGCATGAATCTTAAGTGAGTTAATACATATAAACTTTTTTTTCACTTTTAACTTCTAATATGGTATATGCCATATTAGAGCCAGATCAGAACTATCAATAATTTTTAAATATGTAAAGGACTCATGAGAAGAAAAAGCTTATGACCTTTGGTTGAGTAAAAGTTGAATATGGACATGTCCTACAATCTAACAATTAACACTTCTAAGTATATGTAGAAACTCTTACATTCCTTCACACCAGCGATCAACAATATGCTTAGCATAAAAGCCTGAAAACAAACACCCAGTGACTGAAGAATGAATGAATACATTCATAAAGTGAAATTTTAAAAAACAGTAAAAATAAGTGACCATCAACATAAACAATTCTAGGAAAGATGGATGAGATATAGTATGTATCTATATAGAGAATATAAACATAGTATAATTACCTTTACATAAACTATAAAACAAACCTAAACAGCACATGATACATAAATGGTAGAGCTAGAAAATTATAAATACTAAATTAAGGATAATGATTATATCTGGGAGTGGGGAGGAAGATGGTATTGGGGAACGACACAAAGGCAGATAAAAGTTTAATGATGACTGCTCTCAACCAAATAAAAACTTTCCTTCATCAAGTTCATAATTCTCTCAATTTTCATGCTTTAGGTTGAACATTCCCAAAGTAGTAAAAGAACAAAGACTGACAAGACAAAAATTAAATTAATTCCAGTGATCAATAACATCAGACAATAAAGCCACTTCACACCTCCTTTAACAAAAAAAGGGGGGGAGGAGACAGGGAACACTTGCTAACCCCAAGGTCAAACAGTCTAGAAACTATTTTCATTTTCAGAAAATACTGTCCTATCTAGAATTTCCCCTTATCATTTGTTTCCAAGAACAAGTGTAAAAAAAAGTTTTAGAGCAATATCAAAATGTTAACATGCATAATTCTGGAGTTCCATTTGGTTTCTATCTCTATACAGTCTTTCCACTTCTTGTTAAAATCAGTTTGTTCCATTGTAAGAAAATAAATTTTAAAAAATGTTTAAAAAAAATCAGTTTGTTCTGAAAAGTGAAAGAACTTTAAGAGCAAGAGTCCACATCTATAATAACTAAAGCTTTTTCCAGTTCTGCAACTATTTCAACTGTAATCAACAAAAAGCAGTAGTTCTTTCACCCTTTTGAGACTCATGAGTACATTGTTGTAATAAATAAAATGATGCTTTAAAAAACTGAAATATTCAGTTGAAGGGTCTGCAAAAGTACTAAACTATAATTTGTAAAGTCTCATCATCAGCATAAAAAGTGCGCTGTAAATTGGTATACAAAACAGAAAATGAAAATTGCTGAAATTCAACTTCAGGCACTGCTTCAGTTATCTACCACTGAATAACAAACCACTCAAAACTTCAGAAAAAATCATTACTACCCATAGGAACAGCATGAAATCTGAAATGTGCAGGAGCATAAATGTTTATGTAAATATTCTGTTTTGACAGGAGCACATATCTAAAGGAAAGCAGGGAGAACAAAGAGAAGGAGCAAGAAAAACTAAAGAGTTTTAGAATAAGTTAGATACCATAATGAGCTACAATTACATGTCCACCAGAATTGTGAAAATTAAAAAGACTGAAACCAAATGTTGGAACAGATGTGGCTCAAGTGCTATCAATTACAAATAGTACAGCCATTTTGGGAAAGGTCTGGCAGCTTCTAGTAAGATTAAACATATACTATCTTATGACCCAGTTATTCTAACACTAAATATTCTAACACTTACCTATGAGAAGTGAAAATACATATCCACAAAAAGACTTGTAGAATGTTAACAGAAGTTTTATTTATTATTGCCAAAATCTGTAAATAGGCAGGTATCCATCAACAGGAAAACAGATTACTGATATATTCACACAATGGAATATTACTCAGCAACAAAAAAAGGAACTACCAATTCATGTAATACATGCAGCAAAATGACTGAATCTCAAAAACACTACACTTATGGAAGAAACATTATGCTGAATAGTAAATACAATATGATTCCACTTATATGTCATTCCAGAACAGTAAATAGTGGGGGGAAGGGGAAGATCAGAGCATTAGTTATCCCAGGGGAGAAGGGTAAGGTCAATGTGGAGATTAGCAAGGGACAAGCATAACCCTTTCTGCTTGATGACAAAGTTCCATATCCCGGTAAAGGTTTGGGTAATACAGACATATGTAAATCTCAAAATTCAGCAAATAAAAACAAGATTTGTGTATTGTATTGAATGTAAATTTTACATCAAAAGAAAAAACAAATTGAATTTCAGTAAATGGTATGCATGCTGAAGTAGTTAAGGAAAAGTGTAAAGATGACTGCAATTTACTTAGAAATGTAAAATGAGTTGATAGAAAGAGAAAAGAATTGACAAATGGGTAGATACATGATAAAAGAAGTAGCAATAATGGCAGAATATAAGTGGTAGGTCAACAGATACTGCAAAATTCTTCTAACTTTGCTAATATACATGAAAATACTCATTTAAAAAAGGCCTTTTCGGGCCCTCCCTGGTGGTGTAGCAGGTTAAAGCACAGCACTAAGAAGCAAAAGTCACTTCAGCATGAGTTTGATCCCTGCCCCAGAGGTGACCCATATGGCGAGGCAGACCTCTCCTGACCCGCCCGCTGCTCCCCTCAGCAGTACATTTTGTTGATCTGCCTGTTCTGCTCCCCACTCTCTCTCTGGTGAATCTTCTCACCACCCTGCATCTCTGGTCTGTACCCCAGTTCTGTATAGATAAATATAAATCTTTAAAAATAAATAAATAAAAATAAACAAATAATTGGTCTTTATCATTTAGGCAACAGAAAGTCTTCAAGAGGAGATAGAAGTAAAATCAAATTCTGTAAGGAGGAAATCAATTAAGGTTTTAAAAATGTATCCACAAGAGAATGTAGTTACTAATGACAAGGGAACATCACATGCAAAAGCAGTCAAGCTAAATTCGTGTGGCACACTAGACTCTTCAGCTAACTTTCCCACAAAAAAAAAATCTAACATTTCTGGCATCTTAACACAATATACTTAAACAGATGAAAGAAAGAACAGATGGTCCAGTAAGGTGAAGAGTCAAATAAGAGACCTCCCCAAATAAAGGTATGACCTGCCCATCTTTAGGCCCCAAAACTCAGAGTTTGCTCTGAGGCCTTACACTAATTAGGTGAGGTCCATCCACATTATTGAGAGCAATTTTCCTTAAAAACTGACTGTGTATGTTATCAAGATCAACAAAATACTATCATAGCAACACCTAGATTAGTATTTAACTGAATAACTATACACTGCAGCCTAAACAAGTTCACTCACAGAAATTGCCATCATAGACAGGAGTCCACAACTATAAAAAAAAAAGCTTAATTTTTAAATTTAGTTGATTAGAGATTCCAATTCAATAAATATATATTGAGCACCAAATAGGTACCATACAATTCACTGTATTATATACTTTTATATGTATCATGTTATTTAATTCTTTTAATCCTACCAAATATCATTATTCTCATTACATAGGAAACAAAATTATACAAACATAAAGTGATTTGCCCAAAGTCACAAAGTTCAATGAAACAATATTCAGAGAGAATCTTGATTCTGATTCTAAGTAATATACCAAATATTTGCCCCACAGTTAAATAGGCAGGATTTCCTGTCACTATAAAGTGCTTTATTCAGGACATTATCATTTTGCTGAGTCTTAAAATGTTCTTCATATATACCTTTATTACTTTTTTTTTTTTTAAAGATTTGTTTGTTTGTGCATACAGAACTGGAGTACAGGCCAAAGGCTCAGGGGCGGTGAGAGGCTTCAGCAGATACAGAGTGGGGAACAGAACAGGCAGATCAAGGAAGTACACTGCTGAGGGGAGCAGCGGGCGGGTCAGGAGAGGTCTGCCCACCATGTGGTCACCTCCAGGACAGGCGGGAATCGAACTCATGAGGAAGCGTCTTTAGATTCTCAGTGCTGTGCTTTAATCCGCTGCACCACCAGGGAGGGCCCCTTTATTACTTTTAAAATGCCCTTCTGCATTAACTAAGATTCTCTAGGTGAGACTTTTTACTGCTGACTGGGAAAGGAAAAAGGGTAGAACTCAACATTGAAGAAATAACAAAATTTTAATCTGAAATAATAATGCACTCAACAAGACTCTTTTAAATGTTTACTATTCTATGTATTCCAGTTCAGTGACATTCCCCAAACTACCTCTTAAGGTATTTGTTGTTTAAGAACAACAACTTACTTACCCACATACCATCTTCTGTCTCATTAAACAACAACCAAAAAAAAAAAAAAAAAATCAGTCATTTCTTCCAACTTGTGCTTCAAATGATAATTCTTCCTAGTTAATATCTTGGACAACCTGGTTAAGTGCTAAAATTAATCTTTAATTTGTAATCAGTCTTCATTACTTACTAAGCAGCAGCCTCATAAATCTCATGTTTACTGCATCTTTTGATGCATCATTTTCCTTTGTGCTTTATTTACTCTCATGTCTTGTTCATTATGGCCCCTAAGTATACAAAATCCTAGATGTATAGTAGGTTGTACCATCTAGATTTGTATAGATACACTATGACATTTTATACAATGACAAATTCACTAACAATACATTTCTCAGAATGTATTCCATTATTAGGTGATACGTGACTCAATATATAGACAATGCACTATTATTCAGCCTTAAAAATGAAGTAAATTCTAACACATGCTACCACAAGGGTAAACCACAAAGACATTATGCTAAATGAAGTAAGACAGCCACAAAAATACAGGTATGATTCCACTTGTATGTGATCACTAGAGTAGTCAAATTCACAGATTCTGAACGTAGAAGATAGTTATTCAGAGAAGGGGGAAGAAGGGCAAGAGGAATTGTTTCATAGATACAGTTTCACTTTGCAAGATGTAAAGAGTTCTAGAGACTGGCTGCTCAATAAATGGGAATGTACTTAATACTAATGAGCAATATATTTAAAAATTGTTAAGGAGGTAAGTTTTATGTGCATTTTTCCACAATTAGAAATAATAAAGAGAACTGGCTGGCTTAAGCTACAAGTTGGAGAGAGAACTGCTGTACTATCAATAACCCACTGGAAACAGACTGTCTTCCTTTAATGACAGGGATGTCACCTCTGCCAGCTTAACCCTGAAACCAAAAGAAGCCTAAAGCATACTCACTTATTCCAGGCTGCTATTCAGAGAAGATGATAAGATGGTGTCTGAAGAAAGGAAAAGGAAAGAAAAGCAGCAATGAACTACAAGCAGCAAGTTGCCTGTACTAGTTTATGTGTATGGCAGAGATAGCTGGTTAGAACAACCCTTGTTTTGGGCTGCCATGAAAAGGAAAAGGGGACCTTTTTACTCCATTCAAGAAAATCCCATAGCAAAGTTTTTAAAGACAGAAAACTACCTACCCTACTTTCCTTCTCTCTAATTCTTATGAAAGGGTGAGAGAAAAGACAGCAGACCTGTGAGAAGAGACAATACCTACCTAGTTTGAATTCTTAGCTCAAGAACCAAAGGGAGATGGCTAGATTGTCCTACCAGAAGTCACCATCCATCCTTTCTATCTATGAAAGTCTACTAGGTCATTCCCAGAGACTGAGGCTGTCCCTTATAATCCTTAATAATATGGCAATCCTTAAAGATTCTTCTTTCAAATAATTTTTAGGAACACATTCCCCTTGTGAGTAGAAAATGTCTATTTGAGCTTACCTATTAATTACCTTCCTGGCCTGTTAGTCACCTTCAACAGAGATGGTCTTCATATAGTTTGGGATTCTGAGTCAATTACAAAATTGATACTTGGGGAATATATACTGGATAAGTAAAACATTTGGGATAATTTTTAATTGGGTAACTCCCCAAGGTCATAATTAAAGCACAGAATTCCCTTCCTTTTTCCTTTAGGTGTTATTTCTTCCAAGAAACCAAAAGCACCTGAAATTCCACTCCCTACAGGCAGTATGCCTTTGTAGTAAGAATTATCAGACATGTATCTGAACACCATTTTCTGCTGCTTAAAAGCTGCCTGACACCCAGCAGGTTACTGTGTGTTCCTTATCTATAAAATAGAGACTATCACCTACATATCAGGAATGTTGTAAGGACTAGAGATACAATGAAGTCTTGACTTTGCAGAGTTCATTCCAGATACCACAGTATAATTATGTACTATCTATCCCACAACAACACAGATTTCAATCACAACTGTACATTAACTATAAGTAACTGAATATTGTATACTCTTCAATACTAGACCTTTAGTTCCATAAATCATTATGTAAATAATAAAGCAACATCAGGTTGCTACACCTGAGAAGAAGACCAATGATACTGTCCAAAAATTACCAATGAAGTAAAGGGAAAAAAACTTAAGATTCTCATAAAATGAAAAATAAAATAAAATCAATTTATTTAATGAAAAATAAATAAATAATAGAAGCACATCACAATGACTAACCAAGTCACTTTCAGAGTTGTTGATGGATTTGACAAAATAAATGGTAAAGAACAGTAATTAGGCTATTTGTAGACTTCTCATCAGCAACAGTAAAAGCCAGGTGATAATGGAATAATATCTCCCAAGAGCAGAGAGAAAAAGAACTGCCTGAATTTCTAATGATGGATAAAACACCAGGGCGAAGTCTCTAGGTTATCAGCGACTACACATTTGTTATTCAGGTCATATACAGATGGGCAAAGCATGTGGGTGAGTTGCTCCTCTCCTAGTGGTAAACATAAGTGTTTTTTTAAATGAAAATGAGCTTAAGGTGGGAACAGACAAGCCGTGACAAAATGTACCAAAACAAAACCAGAAAGTGACAATATTGACAGTGAAATTTGACTCAAATGTAAATGGAGTATACAAGAAATAGATCGACATGGGAATATTGATCCTGTGACCTTTGGAGAGGCTCTAGCTACATGGGCAGAAGAACTCGGCAAAGGCAAACTTATCAACATAAATGGAGAAAGTGGCTGTGAGAAGAGGATGAAGATGGACCAGAAGTGATGTCAGCAAAAAATTTCACATTAAAGAAATCCCTGATATTTCACAGACAAAGAATAAAATGTTGAAAGCTGACCCAAACTTAGGAGTATGACAATTTACCAAGGCACAGAAAAAAAATATTCATTCCATATCAGAAGTTATATGACAAGAAGGTAATCACTGTTCAAACTACTTATCTCTATAAGTTAGAAAGAAAAAAAAGAATCAGATGGTTTCACTTATAGGACGAATCTAGGAAAACTAAATAAGGGATCAGGGGAAAAAATAGTAACAATTAAAAAAAAAACAACAAAACTAAACAAAAAATCAGACGGTGAATGGCTGAATTGGTGGTGGGGATTCTATGGGGACTACCCTCGATATAAAATATATACAGATAAAGAAATTAAATATAAAAAAACTAAACTACTTATTTCTAGTAAAATGTTAATCTAATACACACAAACTCTTCACTTGTGACTAATATAATTTCATTAATATAATGCAATTAATATAAAACATGTAATTAATATAAAATTGGGATATTTTATGTTCCTTTTTTTATAAACAACCTTCAATGGATATTGTTCAATGGATATGTGAGTTTTACATTCCACATTGCAAGTTGAAAACTAAATTTCCACTGGAACAAACCAGTCAAACATATTTTACAAAAGAAGACTTTTAGTTCTCAATGTTTAAATTACAGAGTACTAAATAAAAATTAATTTTATTAATTTCTCATTTCTCTATACTTATAACTAACTGTAGGAGGTTTATAACTTTTGACAAAATGTTTAAAGGTCACAGAAAAATTTTATCATTTCCATTGATTAAGTCATTTTGCTAGCTTGAACAAGCAGTCATTTGTATTGTTTTACACTTTCATGCAGAGTGCACACTGCCTGTAGTAATAACTTCTGGCACATCAAGGAGCTTATTATCTTATAACTAAAGGGAAGCTCTCTATTCTTTCCCCTACTCCTTACAATGCTCAAGGAAAGAAAGATTTGAACTGATCTTGAATGATCTAAAAAGATGGCTTTTCAGGTTTGTCAGTGAGAAAACCACTGCCATATCTGAAACTGCAGTTCCCCAAACTCATATTACATAAAATATATATACCCCAATGCTAAAAGATAAATTTCTTGAATTATTCAATTTGTTCTTTGTGATAGTATATTATTTCATGCTTGTCCTCATCCCTTTCATAAAGGAATAAAACACTGAATGTGCAAGGGAAGTAATATGCAATAGTATAGAGTCAACCTCAATTTGCATAAACTTCTATGTCACTTTTACAACCTTTGATAAGTTACTTCTTGGCATTTCAACTTCTTAGTCTATGAAATGAGAATAGTATCCTCTCTTGGGAAATATGGTAAAGATCAAGAGATAAGATCTAGTGCTTAGCAAAGTGTGGTAGATAGTAAGCACTTAGCTGTAGCCATTACCAACTTTATCATTAACCTTAATATTTCTATCATTAGTGTAAATACTATAATAATGGTAATGTTATAATGAATTTTGTGTAATTATATTATGTTGTAATGAATAATGGTTATTCTATTTTTTAAATGTTATATATGTTTTACATCATTCTTCATTTTCATACATTGCATGCTTTATCCACGCATATCTGGTCCACGAGGACCTGGATAATAGTTGCCTGTTGATTTTGATTTTTACTTTGTTATAATTTCTGTACCCTCAACCAGGCACCAGTCCCTGTATTTGGGCCCCTACAATCCTCCTATAAGTGAGACCATCCAGTATTTTTCTTTTTCTTTCTGGCTTATATCACTGAGCATGATCCTTTCCAATTCCAACCATGTTGCTGCAAATGGCATGAGTTTATCCTTTTGATGGCTGAGTAATATTCCATTGTGTGTGTGTTTGTGTGTGTGTGTAAAACGCCTTTTTGATCCAGTATGTGTATATACACACACATACACACACACACGTGTCTGTGTGTGTATGTATGTATGTATGTATGTATGTATGTATACAATGCCTTCTTGATCCAGTCATCTATTTTTGGGCAACTGGGTATTATTAATTGTGCTGCAGTAAAAATAGGACAGGTGCTCTTTTGAATTAATGTTTTTTGTCTTTTGGGTAAATGCCCAGGAGTGGAATTGCTAGATCAAATGGGAGGTCCATTTTGAGCAATTTGTAACCTCTACACAGCTTTCCATAGAGGTTGGAGTTTGCATTCCCACCAGCAATGTAGGAGGGTTCCTTTTTCACCAGAATTTGTTGTTGTTAGTTTTTAAAATATATGTTGCACTTACTTTAAACACATCTGTTAATCAGTACAAAAGCTCAAATTCTCTTACTCCAAGATATGATAGATACCAGAGCTTGCTGGGTAAGAAAACTTGACCTCAACGTCCTCCAGATCATTTTCTACCAAGATGCAAGCCCAAAAGGGCTGCCAACTATCACTCATCTTGCAATCTCTACCCTATGTCAAAACCTTCCTGCAATCTGCTCAGTTTCCTCTTCTCAGGACATTAAAAACTAAAGTCATTTCCTATTTCTCAGTGCTATCTGCCAGAACCATAGTATCCTGTTCTCTCACAGCTCACATGATTTAACTGTCAGTTTTCTCTCTTGATTCTAATCCTTAATTCTAAACTAAGAATCATTAATAACTGTATCTATCCACATAGCCGCAAAGGAGCTAGAGGTTGACTACAGCAACCCCTTTTCTCTATTAAACAATTCCCTCTAAAACACTCATGTAAGTTAGTTGGGCAATGACAGTTTTATCAGTGGTCCTCTACCTCACAGGTCAAACCATTATTTATACCTTTAGTTAGAAAGTTTACTTACGTTAGAGCAAAATTTTCCCCTATGATAAATATCCACCAATAGATTTCAGCTCTATGTTTTAGAAAAATACAAAATTTTTAACTGTTCTATATGATATGTCCACCCAATATCTGAAGACTCTTGACTTTCTTTTTTCCATTTTATATATTTCCAATTCAGAAAGTACAATTTTTAAGTCCCCTCCCTCTTGGGCTTCCTCTGAATCAAGCGTGGGCTTGCCAACTTGATCTAACAACTCTAAGGTAAAGGGTTTCCTTTGCCAACCTCTGGGTTGCCAAGTCATTACAAATGATTCCTTTGCCTATATTTTTTCATTATTATGTAAAAATTACTAATTTAAACTGGTAGTTCAGGCAAAATGGCTGTAATTTTAAGTGACAGTTAAAAGGGAATGATACGGTAGCCGTCCCTGGTGGCGCAGCGGGTTAAAGCACTGCACTAAGAAGCTGAAACCACTTCCGCATGAGTTCGATTCCCACCCCCGGAGGTGACCACATGGCGTGGCAGACCTCTCCTGACCCGCCCGCTGCTCCCCTCAGCAGTGTACTCCATCGATCTGCCTGTTCTGCTCCCCACTCTGTCTCTGGTGAGGTCTTTTGTCACCCCTGAGTCTCTGGTCTGTACCCTAGTTCTGTATGCACAAATAAATAAATCTTAAAAAAAAAAAAAAAGGGAATGATACCACAATTCTGAAAACTGTAAAAACAGTTCCATTTTCTTTCTTAGAAAAAGAAACTTGGCCAATTAAAAAGACAGAATCAAGTAGAATCAGCTGGCATAAAACTCTTGCCTCTTTCCTCCAAAACCAAACACATGCCTGGGAGAGAAGGACCAAACAATGGGAGGGTTTGCTGAAGTTTTTGCTTTCTTTACCTCTGGAGAAAGAGAACCCAATTAGAAGAAAGCACTAATAACTGGCCAAAAAATACTCTCTGTACCTTGCCAAAGCAGGTATCTGAGGAAGGAGCAAACATCATGCTCTCAAAACACAACAGAAAAAGAAGCAAGAGAATTTTCCTGTGCTCTCTTAAGCATGGCAGGGATGATCATCTGAGGTAGCACAGAAAGTGGGGGCAAGAGCCCTCCTGGGCACTGCTGCCTGTCGCGGAGGGCAGCAGGAGGAGGATTCTGCCCCAAGCCCCCACAAGGTCCAATCAGCGTAAGCTGTGTCCTCGAGTGACCCCTGATTCTGGTCATCGAACAGGAGGAAGGGTGAGCCCTCGTGCTCGCGGGAGTCAGGCGCCAACAGGCAAGTGCAGCCTGGGTGTTCCGAGCGCCGTCGACGGCGCCCCTGGAGATCTCAGGTATGCGAAGATCTCCGGGTGGGGTGGCTTTGGGGGCTGGGGGGCTGCCACTGGGAATGCCGGTCCCTGGAGGTGACCGAGAGGTCTAACAGGAGCAGAGGGAGAGGAAGGGAAAGACCTTTCACTCCAAGGGGGAAAGGAAGCCAGGACCGGCTCCCGACGCCAGCAGCCTCTGGCGAAGGCGGCGGCAGCAACAGCGGGAGCAGGTGTCCCGGGGCCTCATTCAAATGGACAGCCTCTGCTTCCGCAAGCGCCAGCCTGCCCCACTCCGCCCCGCCAGGGAGGAATTCCCAGTCGTAGCCCTGCCCCTCTGCCTGCCCTCAGGTCCAGCAGGGGCTCCCCGCTTCTCCTCCGCGCCCTTCCGAACAGCCCCCCTCAAGCCGTCCAGACCGCGGCACTCCTCTCCGCTCACACAGGCTGCCCCAGTCCGCTCCCCGCATCGTCCGCAACCCCCACCCCGGTCCGGTCCCGCACCTCGGCCAGGGCTCCCCACTCCACCTCGCCGGTCAGGCCCGGTGGCACCCCGGGCGGCCAGGTCTGCCCTCTCCCTTCCTCACAAGGCGTCTGCCCTCAGACCGTCGCCTCTCTCCCTTCCCGCCTCAGGCCGGGGGCCACAGAGGCACTCACAGAACTCGGCGATGTACGGGGTCACCACGTAGTTCTCCTCGCACCAGTCCAGCGTGGAGGTCGTGGGGCCCCAGTAGCCCTCGCGGTCCACCGCCGGAGCCATCGCGCGCGTTGCAGCGTCCGCCGCCGCCCAAGCGCTCCGCAGGCTGCGCTCCGCGGGCTCCCAGGCCGGCTCCGGCCCAGCGATCGTCCCTTCGCCGCGCGCCCCGCCCGCTCGCCTCCCCCTGGGGGCGGAGCCAGAGGCGTCACTAACCCAGCCGGGCAGGGAAGCCCCGCCCACCGCGGCGCGAGGCCGAGGACCCGGCGGGCACTGCACCCACGCTGCGGGCGCCGAGGTTGCCCTGCCCCGCCTTTCACAGGAAGGGGTGTGGCGGCGACCTGGGCGCCCGCCCGCTTAGACTTGCCAGTGCTGGCTCCGGCTGTCCGGGGGGCTATTTTCTGTCGGGATGTGTCTGGGCCTCTATTTGGATGTGGTTTGATTTCATTGGGGCGGGGGTGTGATGAAGCTCTAGAGCAAGCCCTTACTTGATAAAACCTGCTCAGAGATCCACTACGGTGTCTTTCTTTGGCCAGAGGCCTCAAAACAGAACATTCGCAGCTTCCAGGACTCCCAGAAAACATACAGTGAGTTTCTAATAAAGGCTCAGAACGTTGAGAACAAAGGGAACGGGCAACAACCCAGAATCCAGGGGTAAAGTGAGCTTTGAGATCCTAAAAAAATAATGCAGCAGGAGCACTCATGCAGAGTTTCCCTGCTTACGTTTGACTTCCAAATACAGGGGTTTCTACATCCTATCTGTAATTGTGCCCTATTCTCCAGGCAACCAACAGCCGCTTGTTTCCAGCCTCAAAACTAATACTTCACAGAGCTGTTAAAGGGGCCTTTTAAAAAACACAAATGCAACTGCCCCTTGGGTTCAGCGACACAAATTCTACCCTAGCTCGAAATGTGCTGGATCTCTTTGCTCCTGAAGTTCAGCAGAGACTGCCTTTCTCTGTCTCCATTGACCCAACTTCCATCAGCCTTTTAAACTCCAGCTTCCTAAAGCTCTTCCTGACTCTTCCCAAGAGTTTCTTTACCATTTATTCACCTTTAACTTGACCATGTCCTCATCAGAACTCCTACTTCCCTTTCTTTCTGGTCTTGACATCTAAGACTGTGCCTGATCTGCAGTTTGAAATGAAGAATATAGATTAAGGACGAGATAATTGTTATTTTCTAAATAGATCAGATAAGGCTTAATCAGATAAGATAAAGAGATAACAAGGAGACATAAGAAGCTCACAACCTGTTTACCAAATTACCTAGCATATGACAGATGTAGAATCATTAATTACAGAATGCAAAATCTAGGAATAGAGATTGTGTGTTTATGGCAATAATAGAATATCTAAGAACTCTTGTTTGAACAGCAAACACTGAGCTTCTGCTATGAACCAGGCACTAGTTGACTGGGTATGGGAATACACAAAGTTTTATATATATGAAAAATCTAAGGAAGGTGGTCTCCAGAGAACAAAATAAAAGCCATTGAGATGTAGGGAAACATATTTCTGATTATTTTTAATCTCATTCTCTAAAATGTGTTTTGCTTGTATGAATAGCCATAACTATATAATTTATTAATGAATATATCAAAGGTATGTTTATAGACTTCAATATATAAAAATACAAACTCAAAAGCGATTTGTTGAGGTATGCAATTAAAACCATACAGACCAAACAATGCACATATTTTTCTGGGAGAATACAAAAGGTAGCATTTCATGGGAGCCCCTTAGTAGAAAGAACTCCTGACCCAGCCAAGTGGCTCAGGGCAGAAGCTGAAGAATTAGCTGAATCATTACATTGTTCATCAACAGTGAAAAAAAAAAATCTGCCATGACCCAAACAAAATTTACCAAGTGTACCAAGAGAAAAGGTACATCACTCAGAAAATGCAAAATGAAATTTACAGTTCCTTCAGCAATGTCTTATCTTCCTTGCTTTCTTCTAAAAACCTTTCCCTCTTGAGTATAAACTCAGTACATAGAAATGTAAGTGACCTATAGTAGTCAATTATCTTGAGAGAGAAGAACAAAGTTGGAGGATTCATACTTCCTGATTTCAACAGTTAATACAAAAGTTACAGTAATCAAAATGGGATAGTATTGACATAAGGATAGCAATATAGAGCAATAAAATAGAATTGAGATGCACAACTATTATATTATGATTAGTTGGTTTTCAACAGAGACAGGATCCCCACACAATTCAATGCAGAAAAGAATAGCCTTTTCCACAAATGTTGCTGGGACAACTGGACATTCACAGGTAAAAGAGTGAAATTAAACAGAATTTAACAGAAAATGATATGTAAATTTAAATGGAAGAGATACAACTCTTAGTAGTTTACATAATACTAAATATTTGTAAAGTTGGGATGGGAGATGCATTCTAATATAAAATAGCAAAATCATGAGGGACAAAGCAAAAGATAGATAAGTGGGATTTTATCAAAATGTGAAAGTTTGTTACTGCAAGTGACAGGACACCAACAAGAATGTGAAAAGATAACCTACAACACTGTATATCTGATAAGAAATTTGTGTTCAGAAATATAAAGAACTCATACAAATCAGTAAAACAGCAAATACAATTAAAAAATGGGTAAAATGTCTGAACAGGTATTTTCCCAAGGAAGATACACAAATGACCAATAAACACATGAAAAGATGTGAAGGCTGTCATCAAAGAAATACAAATCAAATCACAATGAGATTTGATTATAACCACCCACAGTGGGGTGGTTATAATTGAAAAGACAAACAATAACAAGTGTTAACAAAGATGTTGAGAATTGGAACCCTTGTACATTGCTGGTATATAAAATGACTGAGCTGCTTTGGGAAACAGTTTGACAGCAGTTCCACTTGCAGGTATATACCAAGAGAATTGAAAACATTTCCACAAAAACTTGTACAGCTTGTTCATAGAAGCCTTATTGATAATAGCCAAGAAACAAACCAATTTTTAGCAATTGATGAATAAATTAATAAAGTGGGTAAATCCATGCAATGGAATATTATTTGGTGATAAAAAAGAATGAAATAGTGATATGTGATATAACATGGATGAATCTTATAAATACTTTGATACATCAAAGAAACAAAACACAAAAGGGTACCTACTGTATAATTTGAATAAAACATTTGTATAAAACATTCAGAATAGGTGAATTTACAGTGACAGCAAATTCATCACTGTACAAATCAATAAACAATTTGCCATTTGATTTGCACGAGTGTTGATTGAGAGAGGGGGGTGGAATGGGAATGATTGCTAATAGGTTCATGGTTTCTGATATGTTCTAAAATTATATTGTGGGGATGTGTGTAGAATTGTGAGCAAGCAAAAATAAAACAAAACATTAAATTGTAAACTTAACTGAACACTAAATGTTCTAAATAGCTAAACGATATGGTATGTGAAATCTTAATAATAAAGCTGTGTTTAAAAACAAAGCATTACTTTCTTATTTTATAAACTACCAAAAGCAGTATTAGAAAATAAACTATTCATAATCCCACCAACTAGCAGTAACCAATGTCAACATTTAAGCATATCTTCTAGCATTTTATCTGCAGATTTTTTTTAATATAATAGTTTATTTTTACATCATTTTGCACATTTTTTCCCCATCTCAATTGTAATCCCCATGGGTTTCCCATCACCAAGTCACCCATGTGCCATCACCATAGTCCTGTGCACTTCCCTCCCCCACCTCCTGTTTGATCCCATTCCCCACTCCACCCCCACAAAATGTCTCTGGTATATGAGTGTTCATTATTCTTATTATTTTCTCACCTGGCCCTGCTATGAGCGAAACCATCTCGTATTTTTCTTTCTCTTTCTGGCTTATCTCACTAAGCATGATCTTTTCCAGCTCCATTCAAGTTGCTGCAAAAGACATGTGTTTCTTTTTTTTTTGCTGAGTAATATTCCATTGTATCTATGTACCACATCTTTTTAATCCAGTCATCTACTTTTGGGCACTTGGGCTGCTTCCATGTTTTTCCAATTGTAAATAAAGCAGCAATAAACATGGGGGTGCAGGTATCTTTTTCAATCAGTGTTTTTGTGTCTTTTGTGTAGATACCTAGGAGTGTGATTGCTGGGTAGTATGGAAGCTCCATGTTTAGCAGTTTGAGGAACCTCCAAACATTTTTCTATAGTAGTTGTACTAGTTTGCATTCCCACCAGCTTATCTGCAATTTTTTTACATGTGGAGTTAATATTGACTTTAAATTTCATATTTTATAAGCTATTCTCATGCTATAAAAAATCCTTCTAAGTATGCTAATAATTATCTTCAGTTTTATAGATACAGCACAATCTAATTATTAGATAACAATTTACTATTCCCTTATCCCTGGGTATTTAGTTTATTTCTAATGTTTATATTTTATCTTTTAACTAACAAATGAGGAGTCAAATTTTGACAAATTTAACCAGATTTCTGCTGAAAACCCTTTTTCTTAGTTCCCAAACAACACAAATAAATCCAAGATGTAATTCATTTTTTCTACATGTTGCATTATTTCACAACTGCAAAGAAGAATTTGAAGCCACAAAAATTAAATAGAAATTAAGTGATCTTATATCTACATGCAATCTTAGCCTCTCTTACAGCCTGTCAACATAATATCTATGGGGAGATGTTAGTGTCACTTAAAAGCAACAGATGATAACCTAGAGACATAGCTCCAGCCTCTCAAAGAAGAGTCTCAGACCACCATGTTATGTAGGAACACCCTCCCCCATTCTATAGACCCTACATTTTCCTCCACCATAACCTCGCTCACATTTTATGATCCTCTATTTAGGAATCCATTTTCCAGATCCTGTCTCATTTTACCTGTGTATCTTCAGTTCCTCACTTGGTCCTAATACAGAATTGGTACTCAAGAAATAGTTATAGTATAAAAATAATGATAATAATTAAAAAAAATAGATCACATGTATTAAACATTCACTATAGGGCCATGTTCCCCTACAGGGCCATGAGGTAGATACTGTTCTTTTTGCTATTTCATAGTCAGGGGTATTAAAGTACAAAGAGGTTAAGTTATTGCCCATGTACATATAACTATTTAGTATCAAAACCAGGATTTGAATATGTAGCAACCTGACTTCAGAGCACAGATACTTAACAACTACATTAAGAGAAATTGCTAATAAATTTATAAAATATTGATATATGAAGCCTGAGAATTTTACAAGGATATAGAAAGCATCCATGAGGGCAAGCCCCATTATTATAGGAACCATGTAATACCACTGTGTCCCCAATATGCAGTTTGGTACAGCTTAAATCCTTAATGAACATGTAGTTAATGAATTATACCAAAAAAGCAATGATTAAGCCCTCTTTGGTGGCACAACAGTTAAAGTGCAGCACTATAGCCATTGCAGCACGGATTGAATCCCAGACCAAGGGGGTGACCCACATGATATGGCAGATCTCTCCTGTCCCACCTACTGCTCCCCTCAGAAGTGCATTTTAATTATTCTGCCTGTTCTGATCCTCTCTCTGTCTCTGGTGAATCCTCCTACCCACTGCATCTCTGGACTGTACCTCAGTTCTTGATTGCATAAAAATAAATAAAATCTCTAAAAAAGCAAGGCTTATATGTATTTTTTTAAAAGCAAGGATTAGAAAAGATACAAGACTTTTTATCCACTTTGAGTTGGTTTTTGTGTATGGTATGAAATAGTCTAACTTCTTTCCTTTGCACATGCCTGTCTAACTTTCTTGGTACCTTTTATTAAAGAGATTTTGCTTATTTAAGTGTATATTATTTGACCATATACATATATCTACATTGACCATATAAGTATAGTTTTATTTCTGGGTTTTCAATTTTATCCATTGATCTATGTGTCTGTTTTTGTTCCAGTGCCATGTTGTTTTTATTAGTATAGCTTTGTAATATAATTTGAAACCTGGGAATGTAATACCTCCTTTTTCCCTCTTTCAGTCAATAGCTTTGGCTATTTGGGATTTTTGTGATTTAATTTGAATTTCAACAGTGTAATGTAAAGGACTGTGGGTTCTTTGGTGGCAGGTGATGGGGAGACATACATCTAAGGAGTGATAAACCTATCCCAAATCATATGCAGTGTCATAAACCTACACCACCACCTCAGTAAAAAAATAAAAAATAAATAGATGCCTTGTATGTTTGACTTTAAAATCATAATGTCAGGAGAAACTTTTCTTCTTCCATGATAACAGCAAAATATATTTATCTTCAGTTATGAATATTGAGAGCTGTTTATGTGCCAAGATAGAACAGCCTTCTTTATTTTAAAAAAAAATTAAAAGCATAAGCTCTGGAACATGGCAAATATGAACTTATATCTTAAACCCATCTCTGAATAAGCTGTGATTTTGGTCCAAATAGCTTCTCTAAGCCCCATTGTTTCCCTTTATAAAACAGAGAAGCAAAAATACCTATTTTGTTAGGAGTAAATGAAAAAAACATTTGCAAAATGTAGTATTTGGGAAATGGAATAATAGCAACACATTTCATGGTATTGTGGAGTTATTTTACTTTGTAGGGAGATGAAAGTCTCCTGGTAAAACACAGAGAATTAAACTGTTCTGTGCCCAGGGAAGTGGTAGGGGAATATACGGGTTTCATTTTCCCATGAGACCTGTTTTCTCAACTAAGACGAAACTTGGATTATAACGAATGAAAAATGAATTATGTACTTCTTGAGATAGCTTTAATTCCTGGCCCCTGTTCTCCCAGCTTCACTCCTCAACCCCCTCTGTTATCTCAGCTGTTATCTCTGTTACCATCTGCTGCCAGGTCTTCTGCACAGTTCTCAAGGATAGGACAAAAGAGGCAAGATTCAAGGATCAAAATGAAAGTAACAATTATATTATAACAGCTAACACATATAACATCTACTCTGATCTTGACATTGTACTAAGTATTCTTCAATATTACCCTTTAAAGTCTTTCTAACACCCCAGTGAATATGGGCTACCAATTGCCCTCACTTATTGATAATGGAGCTGACACAGTGAGATGAACTATTTCACTCAAGGGCACCAGGCTAATAAGAAATTGAGCAGAGACTGGAATCTGGGCAATCTGGTGCCAGAAGCCCTGTCTTAACTACTGTGCAGAGCTGGCCCCGCCACTCAGAAGAATGGGCTGTGCAGGACAGAGAGGCCCGAGGGCCAAGTGAGGTTTGATTTCTTGCTGCACCTGGAATATAAGGGAGGAGGCTTGAGAAGCCTTCAGGGACAATGGGTTTTAAAGGACCTAAACAATTTTGCTGAAGATATCCACATGGGTAATTTGCAGAGAGGACAAGTGGATGGAACTGGGAAAGACTAATGATAGGGAGGCTGTAGAAGAGACTGGCAATGGCTTGGTTAACAGTATAGTGGTTGATGGAGAAGAAGGGACAGATTTACAGATGCTTAGGGGAAGAATCAATGGGATTTGGGGGGGCAAGGGGATTCCAGTCATTTCTAGCTGCTGAAAGACCAGGAAGGCCCTCTGGCTGCAGTGTGTGAATGCAGGCTGTCAATCAGAGCAGGAGGCGGAGAGAACATTATTGGGGAGGAAACAGCCTGCCAGGGCTTGAAAGGGCAAGAATGTGGATAGAATGAGACATTCAGAGTGTACAGAGATGGGGGAGGGGTCGACAATGATCAGGAATGGAGAATGGAAAGACTGTGGTATTATGGGCTGTGGTAGGTGTTTGGGCTTTATCAGACAGAACTGTTCAGGAAAGGGAATAACATGTTTCCATGGTTAGGAAAGATAGATTTTTAGTTTGAGGCTTTTTTTTTTTTTTGTGGGGGAAAAAGGAGGTAAAAAGGGGGATCAAGAACATTAATCTTATGAGTCTTCTAGTCAAACTTCACAAAAGGTAGGACACTCAATTTAAACTGCAACACAGCTCTTGGACCGTGCTTGCACTGGCCTTCTTGAAAGGAACTGCAGGCACATTTGCTTTGTGAAAAATGGAGGAAAGCTAAGATTTGCCAGGTCAATTCCTGAGCCCAAAAGACACCACATCCTACAAAGTAAGTCACCACCTATGATATATGATCAGTCCTGGGTTAAATACCTGGGAAATGTTCCAAAATAAATTTCATGGAGGTAGGTCCTACTTGCATATCCCTAAATTGATAGCTTTGTTTATATTGGTTTATAGGAACATTAACAATAAAAAAAAAGTAACTCAATAACACCTTCGCTATGAATAGAAATTCTGTTCAACATTGCCTGGAAATGGAGATTTCTCTATCCTTTAAATCATTAGAATCACATTTGTACACACTTAGGTGCCTGATTTTCTTGTAACCAACCAAATACTGGAAGTTACCATTTAGATGCTGACCCAGATCTCTATCTTTAACCCAGATCTATCTGCTGGGCTTCAGTCCTTGAATCAATTTAGGATCATGTTTTGCTGCAGGTGACAGAAAATCAATCCCAGGGACTTAACTAAATCATGGTTTATTTTTCTCAGAGAGGAGAGAGGAGACAGCCTGGGTCATACGACAGTCCCACAATGCCAGGATGTCTCTGACTAGCTGCTCTGCCTCACTGAGTATAGGGTCTTTATCCTCATTGTCACAAGATGGCTGCATATTGCTCAAGCATCACAGCTCTGTCTAAGTAGGAAGAAGAAGTAAGGGAAAGGATATACACTGGTTGGAACTGTTCCTTGTTATCTGGAAAACAACTGCTTCTCCAGAACTTCCACAAGGTGAACTCTACTTACTGATTGATCAGAACTTGTTCTTATGACAAACCATAGGAAGTCTGGTAAGAATCTAAAAGGATGGTATTTTAGCTGGATATATCATCGTCCCCAGCAAAACTGGCTTCTACGAGGAAAAAAGTGAGAAAGGATACTAAGTGAGAAACTAGTAGAATATTCCATAGATCTGCATTTTCCAGCTATCTTCTGGACAGCTCTACTTGAGTATTTTTTTTTAAAGATTTATTTATTTATTCATACAGAACTGGGGTACAGGCCAGAGATGCGGAGGTGAGAGGATTCACCAGAGACAGAGCGGGGAGCAGAACAGGCAGATCTATGAAGTACACTGCTGAGGGGAGCAGCGGGCGGGTCAGGAGAGTTCTGCCTCGCCATGTGGTCACCTCCTGGTCACCTCCGGGGCAGGTGGGGATCGAACTCAAGCAGAAGTGGCTTAAGCTTCTTAGTGCTGCGCTTTAACCCGCTGCGCCACCAGGAAGGGCCTCTACTTGAGTATTTAATGAAGACCTCAAATTCAGTATGTCTTCATCTCACCATTTCCTTTCCACACTGATTTCGCTTCCAGTGGTTTCACTACAGTGAAATTCACAACCACTGACCTATTTTGCTAAAGAAAGAAGCTGTGGTGCCTCCCTCTTCTTCATCCAGCCAAATCTAACCAGCCTATAGATTCTTAGATCTGTCTATACCCCTTCTTCTCTCACCACCACTCTCCCCTGGACTGGGGGGTGGGGAAGTAAATATACCTGTGTCCTGTCTCACAGAAGAAACTCTTGCTGGATACCAATCCCACAATCTATTCTTTATGTTGTGGCTGCCAGAGGGCTTTTTTCTTATATTCAAGACGATCAATGCCCTTCTCGTAACAAAGTTCAGTGATTTTCCACTACCTGGAGGCTCAAATTCAAACTTCCTGACAGTAGGAAGGAAGCTCTTTGTGACCTCACCCCCGCCCACCTCTCAGGCAAAGTTACTACATTTCTCACTTTAGATGCCCTAAAATCTTTCTAAACACTCTGCCCTAAAAGAGCTATTTCTCTCATTGCTGGGTTTTTGTGAACACTTCCCTTCAGCTCAATTTGTTCTTTCCTCCTGTCCTCTTGGCTAGCATTGTTTCTTCGTTCAGGTTTCAGCTCAGAACAGGTTTCCTTCAGAAACTTTCCCCAGACTGCCATTGGAACATTTAACATGCCTTCCTCCTCAACAGAATCAATGTTTTCAAATTTAGGAGAATTTCAGAATCATAACTTGTTATATTGCTCCAGAAGCCTGTAGAATCAGAATCTCTGGGATGCATGAATCTGCAGCCTGGGCTATGTTGAGGCTGACGGTCCAGGAACCAGATATCGATGAACACCGAATTAGACTCCAAGTAGACTTGGGACAAGGACATTGTCCAGGCCACAATGTGTGTCCATAATGCCTACCCCAGGGCCAGGTACAAAGTGGGGCATCTGTCTAACTCCAAGCACTTTCTCTTTTCTCTATGTTGTTTCATCCACATTAAGTACTGATTAGTATTTACAGGGTAGTACATACTTTTTACCAGATACACAAGTAAATAAATAAATTCATGATTCTCCTTCAGTGATTCTCTATTATCTGCAAGATTAAATCCAAACTCTCTGACATACCTGTGATTCAAATCTAGCAGATGCTCTTATTATCTCTGTGACTTTGAGCACAGAGTTTAACTTTGTATGACTTGGCTCCCTCATCTGAAAATTCAAGCGAATGCTTGTACCAATCTCAAAAGGTTGCTATGAAGAGTGAGATAATAAGCTTAAAGCACTTAAGACAACACCTGACACACAGCAAGAAATCAATACAAATTGACTATATATTACTGCTGCTGCTGCTACCACCACTATTTATTGTTGCCTATTAAATTCCAATCATGCATTAGAGTACACATGTCTATCTGTATTATTTCATTTCATTCTCCCAGTCTTCTAGCAATTCAAGCACTATCACCACTATTTTACAGATAAGAAAACTAAGGCACAGAAAGGCAAAGTGATTTATACAAGGTAAAAGTGAGAATAGATAAAATGGAAGAGAAAAATTTGAGCTTTAAAATTAAACAAAGTTTGGCAACTATATAGAGCATCATGAACTTTCATACATTGTTGGTGGATATGTCGACTGACATGCATTTCCTTTTGGAAAACAGAGGCTGACCATGGTGAAGATGTGTGCACTCGCTTTAGCAAATACCTTCTTCAGAATGTCTCCTAAAATATTCTCACATCTATATATTAAGAGGCAGTTTCAAGAATGCTCATTACATGATCACTTTTTTGAACAGAAGCATGTTTATGTGAGCATTATAATCACAGAATGAAATACTGTAGTGTATAGCAGTTATACTGAATGAATTACAAAAACAGAATATTGATGGGGTGGGAAGGGAGTTGCAAAATAACTAAAGCAGGATATACTGTAAAACCTGCAAAACAAGCCATCAATTCTGTGGATTAAAAAAAAGTGTAAATAACAGGGTGGACCCCAGAGAAGGGGAAAGTTTCAGGTTCCCTACCCCACCCTAAGGAGGGATAGAGCTGAGCCGGAATGAGAAGCTGGAGAGTGGGGAGATTGAAGAGGAGCAAAGACATGGAACAGAGAGACAGGTGAAGAAGCTATACTTACTTCTCTAGTCCTTGGACTTGTACCAGGGACTTGGGGAACATGGAAGGAGACACTGGAAACAGACGTGGGGTGAGAGACCCATGGGGAGGTTAACAGAGGCAGCCCTTTCTCTATGGCTGCCCCTTCTCTCTGGAGCCCCACCAGAAGCTGCCTTAGACTTGTGTCCAGCTTTTGGGCCTCAGTGGTTCCACTTGGTTTCAACCATGGCTGGCTGGGTAAATTTACCTAGCAGGAGATGAGTAACTTTGGGTGCTTGATTTGAAAACTATATTCTTCTTCTTCTCTTTATTGCACACTAATTGTTTTAAAGTTATTTTCTATTAAAGGTCTTATGCACTAGAGTATGTTTTGTCTTGATGTGGAAAAAGCTGAAACTATTTAGCGCAGGAAGTTTTAGGGAATCTCAGGTGCCCTTCACCTTGCCCTGTTAACAGTACTAAAAACATATTGACTTGATAGATTGGTAGGTTCCAAATACAAGATGGTAGCCACCATCTTGGGATTTCCGAGTGTTATAAGAGCTGTTCAGCAGTATGTTAAATGCTTTAATTTTTAGTGCCAAAAGAGTTGAAACAGACGTAAGAAGAGAGATATGACTAAGAGATGTGACTAAGCTGGAAAATGAGTACATAGAGATAATATTATTTTATTTTTGTGAATGTTTTATTTTGTATTTTTAAGGTTTTTTTTTTTTTAAGAACACTTAGAAGAGGGGCTTTGAGGTACAGCACCTCCTAAATCTCTCTTAACCCATTCCAACGCCATTCCTCATGGGTGTCTACTACTCAAGCCTCACAGCTGACTCCTTTTACAGAAGCCGGTTTGTTTCATCATTAGTGGGAAAACCAGTACCTGTGGGCGCCCCAGTAGTCTGAAGTCTAACAAAGAGCCGGCATTTGCCTGATACCCCACCTCCCACGCCTGCTGCTTAGTCCTGCTGGTGCCGCTGAACTCCGCCAAGTGTGGGTGTAGTGCCAAGGTGCCCCTTCAGGAACTGGATTCAGCTGGAAGCTCAGCCCACTTTGACACCCTTTGCTCCGCCCAGTGCTAGCTCACAGTGGGGCAGAGGGGACCCAGGTCCGCACCCCTCCCCCCACCCCCCAGCGACCTGCAGTCCGCAGCCCAGCATGCCCTGCGGGACTCCCCGCTTTCCAGATATAAACGGTCAGACAAAGCTGAGGCAGGATGCTCAGGATCTTGGAAATTGATTTCAGCATTCCTTCAGTGTTTGGAGCTTATAAAACTCCTGAACTTCATCGGTACCATTCGTGGATATAAAAAGATGTCATAACATTACATGACAAAAAAAAAAAAAAAAAGCGGGTTACAGTACAGTGTGTGTAACATAGTCCCTACTTTAATTGTGAATTAAAAAAAAAAAAAAGAACAACCCAGAAATGACTATGTAAAATGGAACTAGAAATGATTTTTCTAAACGTTCTACTATGTCTTCATTGTTTTTTAAGACTGGGGTAGGGGGGAAGGAAAATTGCCCTTAATCCACGTTCTTGATTGAGACCAACCTGCCATAAAAATGTTAAGGCTACAGATAACTGATGAAACTCAAAAATGGGCAGAAGAGCTACAAAGACACTTCTCCAAAGAGGAAATGCAGATGCCCAACAAGCTTATGAAAAAATGTCCAACACACTCCTAATAAGGGAGATGCAAATTAAAACCACAATGAGATACCACCTCACCCCAGTGAGAATGGCACATCTTGAAACAACTAGCAACAACAAATGTTGGCAAGGATGTGGAGAAAAAGGAACTCTCCTGCATTGCTGGTGGGAATGCAAATGAGTACAACCACTATGGAAGGCTGTTTGGAGGTTCCTCAAACTGCTAAACATGGAGCTTCCATATGACCCAGCAATACCATTCCTAGGTATCTACCCAAAAGACACAAAAACAATGATTGAAAAAGATACCTGCACCCCCATGCTTATTGCTGCTTTATTTTCAATTGGAAAAACATGGAAGCAGCCCAAATGCCCAAAAGTAGATGACTGGATTAAAAAGATGTGGTACATAGATACAAGATACAATGGAATATTACTCAGCAACCAAAAAAAAAAAAAAAAGAAAAGAAACACACATGCCTTTTGCAGCAACATGGATGGAGCTGGAAAAGATCATACTTAGTGAAGGAAGCCAGAGAGAAAAGGAAAAATACTGGATGGTTTCACTCATAGCAGGAATATAACGGACCAGGAGAGAAAATAATAATAATAATGAACAGCCATACACCAGAGACATTTTATGGGGGTGGAGTGGGGAATGGGATCAAAAACAGTGGGGGGAGGGAAATGTACTGGACTATGGTGATGGCACACGGGTGATTTGGTGATGGGAAGCCCACGGGGATTAGAACTGAGATGGAAAAATACACAAAATGATGTAAAAACAAATGATTATATTATTCACTAAAAAAAATGTTAAGGGAGAAAAACTAGTTCACTTGACAATAATAGGCACTTCAAAGGCCTGGCAATGGAAACTTAGGCACCATTCTGAGCTAAAGAAACTTACAGGGATCTGGTGGAAGGCAATTCACAGGAAGGTGAGAGGAGCAAAAATTTGGTAAGCAAATGTTCTTCCAAGCATGTACTTCTGGTGAAAATGTTATCTCTGGTAATAGTTCTTTTCCTGGCACAGGAACTCCACTGTAAATTCTTTTAGGTAGTTATGGGGAAAGAGAAGTAAAAAGCTTTTGCTGGCGGGTCTTAATTGCCTCCAGCTCAAATTAATCCACATACCAAAAATGGCACATTTTGGGTGGCATATTCTGATCCTCTTCATTAATTTAAAATAAATGAGTGTACAGTTTCAAAATTTCACCAAGTCAAAAGTACTCAAAGAGTAAGTCTTTCTTTCACCCCGATTCCTTGACCATCCTCCCCAGAGGAAGATTTTAGATTCAGAGCTAACTTTTATAATTAGAAACAATGGGGCATTTGCAATGAATAAAGTACTTGTTTCTGGGTTTGTATCTCCCATTTAGAGCTTGGGAAGATGCCTAGGTCAGGAAGACTTTTGGAATCACACAGGCTTTTGAACTGTAGCATAGCTCGTAACTAGTGTAGTCTTGAGCAAATCACTGAATCTTTCACATCCTCACTTTTTTCATTTTTGAAATGGAGGTAACCACCCATCTCGACATTTTATTGTAAGGACTAGATGAGCTCAGATTGTATGTATAAAGCACTTAATTCCACTGCATATATACTAAATGTCCAGTAACCCAGCTGTAGTCCCTATAGTTTATTACTGAGTGGTATGTGGCATAATAATTGGCACTTAGTGAAAGTTTCAGAAATGACTGATAGACTATTTGTCTATTGGGGAGTATAATCCCTTGGAGGTGATATGGGCTTCAAGGAAACACATTCCCACTAGGTAGAGATACTAACTCTTCTGAGCTTACTATCTTGTGGGCAGGATGATAGATTCAGTATGAAAGCAGAAATGCTGAGACAATGTCCTGTAGCTAATGCAGGCCACAAAGGTTATGGTCCAATCCAAACATTAATGTTCTCAAAAGTCTCCAAAACAGCAAGCCATCAACCAGACAGAATTAAGAACTGGACTAGGAGGAAATTAACATGCATTTGTCCATTGTGCTGAACAGTATCCCCACCTTTTGTGGGTGAGGAAATCCCCTAAGTGCACAGAATAATTGGTTCAAGACACAGAGTTTGGAGTACTAAACTATTTTAATAAAAAACTGGG
>NW_004567116.1:40900313-40911194 GCF_000260355.1 Condylura cristata | reverse complement strand
TCAAGATTAGGGAAGTTTGACTTAATTAAGGTCACACTTATTTTTATTTATTATTTATTATTATTTTTCATTCCTGCTTACTTTTGACTTACTCTAAGCCAGTATCCTTTCTCACTATATCAACTTACCTGCCAACTACCATTCCTTGATGAAGTCTTCACAGAAAGAATGTTTAATGTAGTAACGAGGCAATTACTCTTGAGTTGGATTCAATTCTGGAGATTTTCTGGGTGCACCAAGCATCTCACTTGCTATCTCTGGACCTTGGTCCTCTTATCTACAAAGTGGAGATCATGACACCTGTAACCCTGACTGGTCAGAGAGATATAGTGGAGTTCACAGTGCTACAACTACTTCACAGAGCCATGTGACCATTTATGTTTGTTGTTGGGGGCTAGAATTTTAGGACATCTCTGCAAGAGATGTGCCCAGCGAGATATCTTCTTAAGTCTGGAGAGATAACATGGAGGGAGTGGCTTGTCTAGACTCGAGCAGGAGGGCTTTGCCCAGTATTTGGTACTTGTAAACAGATCAGTAAACATTATCTGAAATCAATCCACACACTGTACAGGAAATGGTTTGGGTAAAAATTGACCTTTCATTAAATATTTATTACTCACTCTGTGCAAAACTCTGACCAGGGGCATGGGGTGATGGAAGTGAATAAAAAATTTCCTTTATAACACAAGGTAGAAGGTGCTAAGCACACCAGAGAGGTAGTACTTAACTGTGGAAATAGGCATAAAAGACTCAGACCCTTGCTCTGAGAGATATACCACACCCTCACAGAGTAATCAGGGTCACAGATAAGGAAGAACTGTAGATGGGTGGAGCCAGAGGTTCAACTCCTACCTGGGGACAAGTGATGAAGAGATAGTGTGGGAGGAAAGTGGAGGTAGGAGATTAAGGTTCTTGGCTGTTGGTTCTAAGTCAAGGGGGAGCAGGGTGGTGTCACATCAATTTGAAGCACGGACCTTGGTAAATTTTAGGAATAGAGAGGAAAGGGGTAAAAGGTGGGATGAGTGTGAGAGACGGATTTGTAGGATGCTGTGAGGCATGGGATGCTTGGGGGCTGTTTTGCAGGGAGGGGATAGAGTGGTCCAGAGAGGCTCTTTGCTGAAGAAGTAGCAGAGGGCAGTTTTCTCTTCTGTGGACCACATTATACCGTGGAGAAACTCAACATGTAATATGTCTTGTACTTATTAGACTCATATTCCTAGTCATTTCAACTTTCTTTTTTTTAATTTCTGATTTTATCTTTCTTATTTTTCATTCCTGCTTACTTTTGCTGTTGCTGTTATCCTGTACTTCTGTTATCTTGGGGCCCACATGCGTCAGACTGCACTGCAGTTGGGGAGAAGGGGAGATGTTGTTTAGGGGTGCCTGCTTGCCTCTAGTAGATAAATAAGTCCTGGACGCCTGATACTCAGCACAGTGACTACAGACAACAAACTACTATGCACACAAACCTCGCTAAGCGGTTAACTTGGCATTGTTCTAACACTAGAAGGAGGAAGAGTGAGGTGACACAGCAGAGGTGCAGGCTAAGGCTACAGTGGCCTCCACATTGCAGCATAAGTGTGTCACATGAACACACTGTGCACTTAAAACTCCTGTGTCAAGTAGAGAGAGGGAGGGAGAGGGAGTTGGCCGCTCTGTGAACCTGAGCGGAGAGAGGGCATCTCTACACACCCAACCTGAACGTTCCCATTAGGAAGAGAGCAGTAAATAGCTTCAGGGCCTATCCTACTGGAAACTCAGGAAAGAGGTATTTGATGTTTAAACATCTAAGACCTAAGAGGACAACATAGGTTAAATAACAGAGCTTCTCCCAGTGGAGTGTGTTCGAGTTCAGTTTTTCTACTTGAAATAGGTCAGTCTCAGCCGAAAACTCCGAGGCGGACGCCAGCTCCAGTGGTCTTTGGGAGACGAACAGCTTATACTTGGCTGGCAGGGAGGGTTTCAGACATTTTCAACTGAGGCGCTTTTCTGGTCCCACACTGACTGCATGACTCCAGCGGCAACAAGGGAATCCATTTTCATCCTCACAAGGCATAACTTGGCCATGAATCTGCCATCTGCTCAGGGCACCATGGGCTCTACCAGAGGAGCAAGTATGGACTTCTCCATGAGTCCAGCCTCTCTCCTCGAGGACCCGTGGATCCAGGCCAGTCCATAGCGGGTCCCCTTTGCCCCTCTGCTGAGAACGCAAACAACAGCTCATTTAAATTTTCTGAACTTCTGTTACTTTCTCTATAAAATGAGGCCACCAGTTAAAGCAAAGGACTAAGAAGCTAAAGCCACTTCAGCATGAGTTCGAGCCTCGCTCCAGAGGTGACCCACATGGCACGGCAGACCTCTCCCAACACACCCGTTGCTCTCCTCAACTGTGTACTTTATTGTTCTGCCTTTTCTGCTCTGTCTCTGGTGAACCTTCTCACTGCCCCTCTGGCCTGTACCCCAGTTCTGTATGTGTAAATAAATAAGTCTTTAAAAAAATTTTTTTAATAGAAATGGAACAGCATATGCAAAGACCCAGAGGCCTGTACCATCACAGGCTCACTGTGGGTTGCACCAAGTGGCTCTGGAGGAATAAAAGGAAGTCCTTGGCAGGAGAAGAAGATCAGACTGAAAGCTTTGTCTTATAGTGACAGGGAGCTAATGTGGACCTCCGCTCTTCAGCAGAGGAAAGGTAGATTAGATTTTATTTTTGAAAGGTCACACTGGCAATCTCTGTGGGATGCAGAAGGAAAGGGAGAGGCTGTTAGGAGGCTGTTGCAATAGTGCCAGTGAAAGATGTTTTGACCCTACAGGACAGTCAACAGTTCTGAGGAACAGAGAGGGACTTAAACCATTTTCTCACCCTGGTACTGACAGACTAGGTGACACAGCTTTAAATATGTATGATGCTCCTGCTGTATTTAAGAAAATATGTGTGTGCATGAAAGGAGAGGTACAGAGATGAAGGAGACGACCCTTTGGAGTCAACACATTTTTGCCCATCATATTGACCTAGTGCCCACTTGACACATGCTCCTAATAAATGCAATGTAGTGTGCGAGGAGCAGACTGTGAAGCACTGTGGGGACTTGGGTGTGGGAGGGGTACTTTTAGTTTGTGGAATTGGGTAAGGTCAGGGAGAAAGACAGCATTAGAGTGGGATTTGCGGTGCAGGGTGCTGTGGGAGGCCGCTCCAGGCAGGGGAACTGAGTGAGGGCCCAGTGATGTCAAGGTCCAAAGAAATGTGGTTCATCTGCTACCGAAGTTTCCACTTCAGATGCAAGAAAAAAGTGTCTTTGCTTTTTTTGATTGTCTGATTTTGGTAATCAACATGGAATTGGGGAAACACAAGCAAAAAACAAGGAATATTTGCAATTCAACCTTGCAGAAAGTAAAAAAACCTGTTCTGTTCCAAAGAATTCTTTGTTCCAAAGAATCTAATATATGAGTTTGCAACAGATGTTGTAAAATTATTTCTCTACATCCTTGCCTTCTAGTTGATTGCACTGAAAAAAGAGTTAGAACTAAAAGCAATCCAGGAATTCATCTGGAAACAGTACATAACAAAGAACAGTGGTTCAATCAGGTGTCCATGTGTACATGTGTGAGTTTGCATGCAAATTTAGAGGGGAAAGGACTAGGTAGGGACAGACAGAGGTGAACACAGGTAAATCTCAAACACCAAGCTAAGCAGTAGGGTGGGGTGGGTCAACCCTAGAAAGTTGCAAAGGCTTCTGCACAAGGCAAGGGCATGGTCTGAAGTAGCTTGGAAAGACAAATCTAGTACCATCCTCAGCCTCACTAGAGGACAAGCCTCTCCTGAAGCAGGACAGGCCTCAGTTGGTGGTGAGTGGCAGAGCCGAAAGAGATGACGATGCTCTGAACCAGACTCCTGGCAGGAAAAGGGTCCCCGGACATGTATGTAAAATGTCACAAAGGCAGCCTAGTCAAGAGTCCACAGTGTTATTGTCTGTTGACTGTCCATTGTTTATTCACAAGGCCAAGTCTTGTGCTAGCCACTAAGGCTGTAGGCAGATCCAGGCACAGTTAATAAGGATTCTGTGCTGGACAAGTTCACAGGCTGGAGGGGAGAAGAGAGAAAGCAAATGTGTTTCTTTTGGATTAGGTGCTATGTACTGTGCCAGAAACTAGATAAGCATGATCTCATTTAGATTCAAATGAACTAAGTAAGATTCTCCACATTTTTCACATATGACAGTCATTTGACCTAGGTAGCCCCAGCAGTAGGGGAGACTCTCAATGACAGCATTCATTGAACACTGTCAGAGTTTCCATGGAAGCCATCCAGTCCTTTCTTAACATTTAGGGAGCAGCAGGTGAGAAGACACTGAGGTAGGGACAAATGTGACTATTGGAGAATCAGAAAGGAGTCAACGTGGCTGGAGTAAGACAAGCAGCCCTTGTCTTAGATGAGTCCTTGGCTCATGTATAAATATCAGTAATGATGCCAATGACCAAGAGTGAGAAGTACCAAGAACTGTTCTAGCCACATTTGTTTACTAACTAATAAAATATTTGCCAAGACCCTGTAAGCTCAATACCCATTATTGCCCCCACTATATAGACGCAGAAACTGAGACACTGATCCAAGTGGTTTGCCCACTGGTACGTGGAAGAGACAGGACTTAAACCTCGGTGGTCTGGCCCAAAGTTCATGCTCTTAGTCAAAGTGCTACACATAATGTGTCTAGATAATCAAATGGATTCTCCTGCATAGTCATAAATGGCCTAGTCTGCTTAGCCATAGGATTTTGTATCTACACATGTTTTATCTGTTCATCTAGCAGATATTGGACTGCTTTATATGCCATTTCCTGCCTTTGGCACATCAGGTTCCCAAGGATACCTAAGACAAGGGCTGCTTGTCTTACTCCAGCCACGCTGACTCCCTTCTGATTCTCCAATAGTCACATCTGTCCTTACCTCAGTGTCTTCTCACCTGCTGCTCCCTCAGTTTAGAAAACAGTTTCTCTAGATCATCCCATGGCTCTGTTCTCCTCAATCTTCTGATCTCACCTCAACTTTCACCTTTACAGAGAAGCCATTTCTAATGACCTTGACGTAGAAGGACTTCCAATCTGCCAGTTAGTTCTCTTAATTTCTATTTGCCCTAGAAATTACAATAAGCACAACTCATCTCATCTAACTGTTGATATCCATGAGAGCAAAAACCTCATTTGTCTTTGTTCATTGTGATATATCCAGGGCTTAGAACAGCACGTGGTCACTATATAGTAGACGCACAATAATGGCTTATTGGATCAATGAGTGAGTGAATGAAAGAATATGTGAATGAACCAACCAACTTTCAGCTTTTGGTAACATAACCTCTAGAACATGAGGTTGTCCATTTCCAAGATTTTTTTTTTCAGAAAAAAAAATCTCATTTTAATTTAAATGATTGAAAAGGAAATGCCAGAAATAAGGAAGGAAAGTAGTATCATATATTATTTTGAATTAACCTTCGACAGTCACAGTCTGTGTAAATTCACTGGGAGCCATCGTAGACCTTAGAGGCAGACAGATCTGGGCTTCAATGCCAGCACTGTTGGTTGCTAGCTCAACAAGTTTGTCTGACTTCTTAAATCTTAGTTTCCATAGCTATAGAATGGGTTGAGAATGCCTTTTTTCTGGGAAGCCAAACTGGTCCAACCTCTAGTTCAGACCATTTCCAACCATGGAAAGCTGTGTGGAGGGTATTCAAAATACTAAAAATGGAGCTACCATGTGACTCAGCAATTCCGCTCCTAGGAATTGACTCAAAGGACACAAAAGCATTAATTCAAAAGGACATCTTCACCCTTATGCTTATAGTAGCACTACTCACAATAGCTAAAATATGGAAACAACCCAAATGCCCCAAAGAGATGACTGGGTCAAGAAGACATGGTATATACACAATCAAGAAAGATAAACTTGTGCCATTTGCAACAACATGGATGGAGCTAGAAGGGATTATATAAACTAAGGGAAATAAGTCTGAAGAATAAAGATAAATATCAGGTGGTTTTATTTATAGGTGGGTGCTATATAAAAAAATAAAACAGCAGAGCATCAGGAAAAAGACAAACTTGCAGGCAAACCATAGACCTGAGCCACACAGCAGCGGAGGGAGAGGATTAAGGTCAAAAGAGGGGATGGAAGAGCACAAGGGACAATGTGATGGTTCATAGGTGCTATGGTGGGATAATTGCGGGGACTACACCTGCAGGGAGAAATCAAATATGGTTCAAAAATTAACAGCACTGTGAGAAAATTAAAAAAAAAACAAAACCTACCTTAGAGGAGGCATTAAATTAAATATTAGATACAAAATGCCTGGGACATCATTGGTGCTCAGTAAATGCCAACTGCTTCTCTCTCCACTCTAAACTATGTGGGCACTAGCCTATTAGCTCTCTAAGCTGTGACCTCCTGAGAGCCAGTCTTCCTTTGCAGAACAGGTCCTCAACACCAATAAGTGTGGAGCAAATTGTGGAACCCACTCCAAGGCCCTCTTTCTGTAGAGGAGGAAACTGGAGCCCAGAGAAGCAAAGTGATTGTCTGGTTTGCACAATTGTAAATGGCAGAATGGTGGTTGCAACCGGTTTACCTCAGATCTTGGCACATTTTTTTAAATCTCTAATGCCCCCCTTCTCTAGTTTTATTCATCATTCACATATCAAGAGTCCATACCCGTCCTGGGTTTTGTATGCATCCAGACAGCTCCCCAAGGCTCAGGGCTATTTTAGACTATAAGGAAGCCTGAGCCAAGGCTAGTAAACAAAGCTGGAATATTTCACAAACTTTATAGAAAGTGTTTACACCAGGCTGACCACTAACTGTCTCTGACCAGTATACAGTCTCTGAAATAAATTCTTATGGGCTAGAAGTTCAGGCAGAGGGCCCCACTAGCTATTTATCAGTTTCCAATTGGGCTGCTACATCCTTCTTTCAGTTCACAGTGATCCCTGCATTGAGGAAGAATAGTGAGGTCAGTGCGGTGGGAGCGGGATGAGGAACCCCTTAACACAGCCAGGAAGGAGGCAGCAGGATGGGCTTCCTGAAGGAGGTGACATCTGACTTTCATGTTTGTTTTTTTTCCCTAAGAGGAGTATTTTCTTGTCTCAGCAGGTTGCCTTTCACCAATCCTGGAAAACAAGTGTTTGAGGGAAAATAAACTGCCCTGCTAGAGCACTTTAGTTTTGCTCATTGGAGATTTGGGTGATGAGATTTGTGTGTGCGAGCCTGATGTGGGTGTTTTGCCTAATATCATCTATATTAACCTGGAAACAAACATAACAAAGTAATACAAAATCCTTCAGGGTAAAAATTATAGGATTTAACTACAAAAGAAAAAAAAAAGTTAGAGGCAGATCATTTACATCCTACAGGTCTCTATAAACAAAGTACTCACAAAAACAGCACCAGTTCTAATAAACAGCAGTGAAATCACCACCAGCACTGCACCAACTTCACAGTCGCTTCACCTCCAGCGTTAGGTCTGAGGTTTTGTAGCTTCCTCCCACATGTAGGACTTTTATGGTATTTGTTTCTAACAGATTGGATTCATCAAAGTGAAAAATTGATCTAATATTAAGACTTCTTCAAAAACTAAACACGTGAAATGATGGACAATCATGTTTTGGAACTGACCAGAAGTGAAGAAAATACTCATCACTGGCCACTTGATTATTTGGATATAATTCATGTTCCAGATGGAATACATGATGTGAACTAGAACTTATGGTTTACGTGGGTTCAGTAAATAAGCATCCCGTTATTTTGGAAATTGTTTGGGAAAAAAAAAACAAACCGAACAACAAAACACTTTTTAATTTTTCTAAATACAAGAGGAAGTATCTCCATAGCTTCTTCATCTGGATTCTACTTCTGCAGAGAACCTAGCACAGTGGAAAGGATAGTGGTTCTTGAAGCCACTAAACCAGTGATGACTTGCACCAGAAAAAAGTGCTTCTGCAGGATTCTCAGCAATTTTGCAAGGTCTTCATAATATGCTACAGCTTCCTCTTTACTTGTGAGAAAGTTTGCTTTTTCTTCCAGTTGCTTCAAAACATGACTGTGCCGGAAAAGACTGCATGTGAATCTATACTACCTCGCACAAAATGGCCATCATGGCTCCCTTTGATTCCACTCGAGTGCTGGCTATTGCTATGAAAGCAACATATTTCAGGAGGCCACACTGTTTTGAGTCTTCCTTCGGAGGGAAACGTGAAGATACTTCTTCTGGAAGTTTTCACAAAACTGCTGGCCATGCCTTTCTTCCAGGTAATTGTCAGAGCCCGCCGCCCTTCACAAACACCCGTCAGTGCACCTTTCTTCAACCATCACAGCAGTTTTGCGGCTGAAGACTTGTGGGTAACAGAAAACATTCTACTGCTCCCTCTCAGCAGGGAGGGAGGGGATAAATGTAGGCAGGAAGAACTCAGAACAGAGATAGGACACAGGGTCAGACATTTGCTGTGCCCACAGGCTGGTAAATGAGAGGCTGAACCAACGTGATGACTCTAGACATCTGCTGTCGTAAATTCCTTTGGCTCATTGTTTTTATTACTAATTTTCCTCAGTCTGTGCAATCCTGAGTTATCTCTTCACAGCTTATCAAGTTAGCATTCCAGAAAAGGGGAGTTACAGATCCTGAGACTAGACCAGTCCAGACTGGGGCATGTAACTTCCAGAAGATATGCGCACTCATGACGTGTTCACGAGTCTTGCACAACCAAGCTGCTGTTGATTGGCGCTTACAACTAGAAAACATAAATGGACTATATTTGGATGGACAAATGAACTTTAGCCAAGTCTACACTCTTTATTTTGTCATCCAATAAAGATTAATTTCTTTGCTTTCAAATCCCAGCCCAAAACCTATATGGACCCCTAAACGTGCCACCTGGAGACTCCCCATACCTAGAAAAGTCTCCTCAGAGCTCTCTTTTCTTGCTCTTTTGCTAATCAAAGAATGCTGACTCCTTGCTGGCCTTCATCAGTATCTGTAGAGTCCTCTTTTCAGTCGTGATCAGAGGATCTCCAGAAGCCTTTCCAAAGCTCGGGGGCAGGGCCTCTGGAGTCCTGATTCCCAGGAGGTGGAGCAGTAGACAGCGGCTAGAAGGAGGGTGAGATTGGACTGAGGGGTCCCGGATCCTCTCCATTGTCTAGGGACTTTTCCCCACCACCTTAGAGGGACAAACTTGCAGTGGCAACATAATGGACAAGTTAGCCACCTGAAGAACAGCACTTGAAAGTGGGAACAGGAAGCCCACACTTAGGCTAAGCCATGTGATTAATGATTCCCTTTTAGTGAGCATTTATTCTAAACCAGCACTGTCCCAAATGCCTGTAATATTAGTTCTCCAAACTTCTCCCAAGTCTTGAGACACATTAGGACCACCAGTATAAGCCTAATTGGCAAGTGATATCCCTGAGGTGTAGAAAAGTTCAGTAATTTTCTCAAGGGGCTCCCAGATCCAAGTCTCCGTTGTCTAGTGATCTCTCCCCACCATCTTTGAGGGAAAAACTGGAGTGACAGAATAATGGACAAGGTTAGCCATCTGAAGAAGAGGTGGAAGGGGGAGTAGGAGGTACCTGATTCTACATCCCACTAAGAGATGTTGTTGGGTTCAATGAGGCCTAGGAGGGCTGAGACAACTTCTTGCTTGTCTTTGAGTATCTACAAGGCTTACGAAGACCAAAGGCAAGACAACCCACACAGGACATGCTAAGAAATTAAAACGCCATCTTGAAATACACAGAAGGCTCAGCATGTTGGGAAATGTAGAAATGAAGAGTAGACATGGACAGTAGACTGTCCATCTTTGTCCCTGCCTGTGTGCCGTCCTGTTTCCCAGTGGTAAAGGGGAAAGGGAAACATTTTCCTTATCTAAGCCAACAGAGGTGTCTTCTGGGGAAGCATCCAGAGAATGTGGCCCATATACAGTGTCATTTAATGGGTATAGGGCACCTCTCTGACCCAGGCCTGAACATGTTGCTTAGAGCGCCCACTGGTGGCAGAGTCGTGGGATTATGGCTGCGTCACATGCCTGGGGATTTCACTTGGGCTGGATGGTTCTCCGGAAGAGGAGCTGAGTTAAGAAGACCTCCTGGAAGAGTGGGTGTCTCCACAGAGAGGACAAAAAGGACCTGAACCGAGGGGAAAAGCATAATTTCATCCATGGAAGGCAAAACAAGTCAAGAGATTTCCCCAGGGGTGGGAAAGGACTGCAAGGGGCCCATCAGTCCTCCCCTAAAACAAATGCCATGATTTCTCAGGGCTGTCCTGGAGATGGCCCTCATGTCAAGTTACATCTGCACTAGTCAGGTTAGACCTCAGCTGTCCCTTGTCTTTCCTCCTATGGGAGTTTAGAGTATTTGCATGTAAGGATAAACAACAGGAATTAGAAAATGGGAGATGGAGGTGACTAGTTCACCAAGAGGACCCCATTAGACACCCCAAGCTAGATGTCACACTCCTTTGGACACCAGACACAATCACTCCCTTCTGAGGACAAAGGAGCAATCATTCAAAATAGTTGATTTTCTTATACTGATGAGATATTCTAATTTTGGAATGAATGACTTATTTGTACATGAATATATCTCATCTCCCTTTACATATTGACATTTCTTTGCCTTCAAATAAGAAGTGGGAGATATATATTGCTTTAAATTAACAAGTGTAGGGCCAGAGGGTTAGGACACAGCACTGCAAGCTCACCTCAGTGCAAGTTTAAAAAAAAATTATTTATTTTTGCATACAGAACTGGGGTACAGGCCAGAGGTGCAGGGGAGGTGAGAGGATTCACCAGAGACAGAGTGGGGAGCAGAACAGACAGATTGATGAAGTACACTGCTGAGGGGAGCAGC
>NW_004567116.1:40864163-40899604 GCF_000260355.1 Condylura cristata | reverse complement strand
GCCATGTGGTCTCCTCCGGGGCAGGCGGCAGGTGGGAATCGAACTCATGCGGAAGTGGCTTCAGATTCTCAGCGCTGCGCTTCAACCCGCTGCGCCACCAGGGAGGGCCTGTATTCAATTTTTATAAGCAATTTTCTGGCATCAGAAAATTATGAAATTATCAGAAAACTATGGCACAGGCCATGTGCCCCATTCTGTGTGTAACCTGCAGGTTTAGCAAAAGCCTTTCGGGTAAACAAGAAACACCAACTTGCTAGATGTTCATGTCTGTTTCCTGATTTCAAGAGGCAATAGAGCATGCTTGGAAGTGAGCGGCCATGGCGGCTGTCTTGAGTGGGCTGACTTGGGTGGGTGCCATCCTGGGCTCTTTCCAGAGCTGGCACCTCCTCCTGGCTCCCCCATCTTGGCTGGGATCCACCTCTGAAAGTGCCTCGAACCCTGGGAGTTAAATGCTCAGATTCCCATGAAGGTCCTACCAGGCCATCTGGGCAAACCTTGGCTGACAGCACAGGGCAGGCCTGTGTCTCCAGATGGCCCCACGGTCAGTGCAGCTCCTGACGCAGTGTGTGAGCTCGCTGCAAGCCAGGCAAGGGCAGCCGGTACTAGCAGGGTTTGGTGGCCTGAAGAGAAAGTGGAACATGGTTACTTCTTCTACCATGTTTTCTTTTCATTATGTAAGTCATATATGCTTCTTGTTGAAGTGTTGAAAAATGCAGATAAGGGAGAACAAAAACGAATACGAACCCCACTACCAAGAAATAAGCACCTTGAACATTTGGTGTGTAGTGTGAGAAACTGCTCCCCCCTCCCACTTGCTGCCTATTAACACACACACACACATATTGTACATCTGCCACACCACACACACACACACACACCATGAGGAGAACTAAAGAATTTAATAAAATTCTTACTGGAATGTTCAATCTGAGTCTTTCCTTTTTTATAAGAGTGAGAAGCAAGAGACAATAGTGCCCAAAACTTAATGGACCTAACACCTAGTTGGACCCCCGTAAAGAAAGATGACCCTGTTAAAAGCATAGATTTCAGGCTCTGATTCAGCAAGTCTGGGGTAAGGCTCTGGCATCTTAGCACCCACCACCCAGGGGATGCTGACACAGGAGAGGGGTGGGGGGCCGTGGGGGACATTATCTAGGAAGACAATGTGGGAAAGGGTAATAGAACACCTGCCTTACTCCTTCAATGGAATTATTTTTGCTCACTGGGTGTTTAGACTGTTTCTCCGACAGTTTCTCCTTTGGGGATAGTGTACTTAATGTAAGTAGTTCTGGGGTTAAAGACAAATGACAGTCAAAGAGGAAATCCACTGGGAATTAGGCCTGGGGTTTCCGAGGTCCTTGTCCCTGACGGTTCTCTAGGAAATGGGCATCCACCAAGCTCAGCTGAATTGGGGCCCTCGCAGGCAGGCCATCCTGACAACCACCACATCCTCTCTTCTCCCTTCCCTGCTGAGGGACAGAACTTAACTCTTCTGATTGAATGAGGCCAACTTGGAGAAATGGAGTGAGCGGGTCCAGAGAGCAAGACTTCCTTCCCTGTGGGGGGAACTGGATTTCTGTGTGGTAGGAGTAGAATCAGGTGGGGTGGCTTGAGAAAAGGCGGGTTGTTGAGAAAGAGAAGTGTGAATCTCAGCAGGGGAAGGGAAGTTGGAAACTGCAGCATGTCCTCATGGAGGCTCCCCCTTTAGGAAAGATCCTGAAGCTTTCTCTTCTAGATGTTCTGAAATGTTGAGACAATGAACTTTAACTTCCCCTCAGACAATGGTTCCTTCCAGGTCCATTGTGATCCTCCTATACAGAAACCTTATCCCTAGCTCAATTGATTGTGCAATCTTAGGAAAACTCAAGGGCAGAGAAGAAGGGAAAAGAAACCCTGTTCCTTCCCATCGCCTCCAGAATTCCTGTGGAGAAGGGTGCTTGCAGAAGGTTACTGCAGCCCAGAGACTTGTTGCCAGGTTGGCATTTGCCCCCAACAGCAAGGCATAGGAGGGCCCAAGAAAATAGCACTCTTCCAACCCTTGCCTGGTGGGGGCGGGGACGAGGTGGGGCAGGGCGGGGGAGCAGCAAAGTAGAGTTCTACCTTAAATAACATTTAAAAAAATATTTATTTATGCATACAAGAACTGGGGTGTGGTCCATAAGTGTATAGGGGTGTGTGTGTGTGTGTGAGGATTCACCAGAAACAGTGGGGAGCAGAACAGGCTGATTTACTAAAGTACACTGCTGAGGGGAGCAGTGGGTGAGACAGGGGAGATCTGCTGTACCGCATGCCCTCCCGGGGAGGGAATCAAACTCTGCTGGGAATCGAACTCCGTGCTGAAGTGTCTTTAGCTTTGCAGTGCTGCGCTTTAACCAGGTGCACCATCAGAGAGGGCCCAGGCCACTCTGTTTTTGTTGAAGATGTTTGTTACTTCATCAACTCCTTGATAAACCTTTGAATATTAGCCTTAAGATGTCAAAATTTAGGCCTTCCCTGGTGGCACAGCAGGTTAAAGCGCAGCCGCTTCAGTGTGAGTTCAATGGCCCCGGAGGTGACCCCCATGGAGCAGCAGAACTCTCCTGACCTGCCCCCTGCTCCCCTCAGCAGTGTACTTCATCAATCTGCCTGTTCTGCTCCCTACTCTGACTCTCCACCTCTGCACCTCTGGTCTGTACTCCAGTTCTAATGCATAAATAATCTTTTTTTTTTTTAAAAAAAGTCAAAACTTAAACTTCAAATGTCACCTCTTGTTACCATGCCTTCTTTGATCTCACCTACCAAGTCCAGTTGCTTATTCTCTCTGCCCCCATCCCTGCACTCCACCCCTGGACAATAGACAGCCCTCTGTTGAAGTCTTGCCTACTTAATAAGTTTGGTGGGTTTGCAAATTGTCTCTACCCTGAGACTGTAAGCAAATCCAAGCTGTGTCCCCTGAGCCTGGCAGTGGGCTGCCACAGAGGAGCAGCTCCTTAAGATGGGTGAAAAGAACTGAAACAAAACTGCATATGGACCCAGGGCTCTCTCCCAGGGGAAAGAGTAATTGCCAGGAAATGGCAGCCATGCCTTCTCAAGATGTCAGGGTGATTAGGTGGAGCTTCTTGGAAGACCCACTCAGGCCCATGAAATACCAGTGGATGACTGAGTGTCCCCCAAAGCAACCAAAACTGTCAAGGTCACCGCCAACTTCAAAATCCCCAGATGCTTCGACATTGTGGGTTTTCAGGAAAAGAAGAAAAAACAATGAGCTGTTATTCTGTAATCAGAGAACATGAATAACACGTGCTAAGGGACTTTCTGCCGATTTCTGTCAAGTGTCCAAAGACACCCTGTGTATGTGCACAGGGCATTTGGGGGGAAGTGTGAGAAACTAATGAGTTTTGGGCGGGGGATGACAAGACAGAGCTAGTAAGGACCCTGTTTGTGTGTGTGTGTGTGTGTGTGTGTGTTGAAGAACTGAGGGGTAGGAGGTATGGGGGGGAGGCGAGAGGATTCACCAGAGACAGAGTGGGGAGCAGAATAGACATATCTACTGAAATACACTGCTGAGGGGAGCAGCGGGAGAGACAGGAGAAGTCTTCTGTGCCATGTGGGTCACCTCGCTGGCCTGGGATCAAATTTGTGCTGCAGTGGCTGCGGATAGCTTCATAGCGCTGCGACTTAACTCCTTGCACCACCAGCGAGGTCCTATTACATTTTTAAATTTAATATCTATCCTGTATCTCTAGGTCAGCTCAATAGCCCCTCACCTTTATCCCGTTCCTGCTCCAGGATCTTGACCTCAGCCCAGTTAGAGTGAGCTCCTAAGCTAGAGATCCTGATGATATTCACTGGATGCCTCTGACTTGCCAGGATTAAGAGAAATGGTGCAGTCAGAACCCAGAACACCAGACACTCAGCTGCTGCTTGGGCCCAAGGGCTGCTTCCCCACAGACAGGACACCAGGTGGGAGGACACACTCACATGGTGGAGTGGTCGGGGGCAGAAGCACCTTCAGACTCTGCCATTGCTCCAAGGGACCATCAGTCCAGACTCCACATCTTCTTTACAGCAGAGGACATAGATATGTAATGTTTGTGGTTTCTTACAAAAGAATGAGGAACATCGTCAAAGGGGATAGCCAAAATTCCTGTTGATTTATCAAGACCACTTTGCACATAGTGGTATTTGTTATTTCTTTGTTCAAAAAATTCATACACAGACACGTACATCCACTTTTACAAAAACAAACAAACAAACAAAAAAACTCGGATGATTTTGCAAGACATTTTCTGCCCAGTTTCAAAACATTAACTATTGTAACTGCTTCCCCATAGTTGGTATTTCACAATGCAACTGCTTATCATGAATACAAAACTTTATCTTTCCCTCTCTCTTGACTGTCCAGTTATTTATAAAAGGTGAATTTTGAAGAGCAGATGGGCTGTTAACTGGTTACATATGCCCCTCAGCTAACTTTTCCTTCTGCATTTCTACCACCAACTAACTCATCAACTGAGCCAGAGCCTGGATTCACCCCAACCCCTCTCGTTGTCTCATCGCCCCACCAGTCACCGAGTCTGTGGTCTCTCCTTTCCAGGCTCTCAGTCCCAGCTCAGACGCCATTTTCTCTGGACAAGCATAAAGAACTGATCTAGAGATTCCCCTCAACTCCTCTTCCTCTCCATTCTGAGTAATTTTTTGGAACCTGGGTGGTATTTAGTTTACTTACTTGAGAGCAAAGAGAGAACCCAACAGCTTCAACTCTTGGCAGAAGAGAACCGTGTTTAATGGGCTCACTGAACCTGAGTTTTAAGGGAGCAGGTCTCTGATGCATAAGGAAGAAATTGGTGACCATGTGTCAGAACCAGAAAAGAATTCTGTAGGGCATGGGTGCTTGCTGGGAGTTGTCGGGGGGCAGGGTGCTGGCTGGGCTGTTTCTGCTGCCAGGCCCCTGGCCATTGGCTGGCAGCTCTTCCTGGATCCTTCCCCTCCCACGTGCTCTTTCACAGATTCTCATCTTGGCAGGAGGAGTGGGGCCCAGGCCCTCTGTGGAGCGGCTCAGAATGGGATGCTAAATAAAAACTGAATTCTGGAAACATGAAGGGCCCTCAGGGAAGAAAAGCCTGTGCATGACTGAGGTTGGCTGCAAGAGCATACAAAGCCCACTTGAGAGTTTTGTGATTGTGCAACTTTGGCTCAAATCCTTCTTTAGTCACGAGGTATGATGCCGCCTCTTGGTATGGAGGGAAAACAGTCTTCCTTCTAATCAGCTTCAGCTCAGAATCTCAGACTTTTGAAAGACCCAGAAGGCCTTTTATTCGAAACTCTCCAGTCTACGGTCTACGTAATGTTGTCTCCTCAGAGCATTGAAACAGAACCAGCCTCTTCCCATGCCCAGTCTCCCCAGGACATCTCTGGGTCTTTGCTTAGACCTTTGAAAGCCCTGATTGGACCTGAAGGGAAAACCTTTATCAGTACCACAATTTGCTTTTATTAGTCACCTATGATCTTTCCCATTTGTCTACCAGGACAAACTCGCAGCATTCCTTCTTCAATTCTCAGCCCAAGTTGGCTTTTTCCTTCCTTATACCTCATAGACTGAGTTGATTCTGTATCTCTGAATTCTCCCACAGAACCCTGAACTTGATCATACTATCATTGGTTTACTCCTTTATATTCCATCAGGCTGCTTCTTCCCCTCCCCTTCACTCCCCGCACCTTACCTGGCTACCTGGCTACTCCTGAAGGTGGTTCCCCTACTACCAGTGGTTCATCTATATTCCTAGTACCAGGTCCAGGACTGGATGAATGGATGAGAAGAAAAGGAAGGCGGTCTCGGGCCACTTCAAACATCGATATCCACCTCCATTATCGGCCTCAGGTTTCTGTTTTTTGTATGTGCTTCTCTATTCCTGGTCCTACTGGAGCCTCATGGGGGTCCTGATGTCATATAGGGACAGGACCTGCACCCTGGTTTGCATATGAGGAAGTGAGGTCCCAGGAAAGAGAAGTGACTTGTACAAGGGCGCCTCAGAACAGGAGGCGCAGAAACAGTGTTTTCCTTCCTCTCATTCTCTTCCACAGGCCTTTCTGGTGAGACCTGAAGGGTTGGGGAGGCCTGCAAGTAGTTCGTAGGCCCAAGGCATGTGAGTTGGGGCATGCAGAAGGCAGGTTGATGGTTGTATCTCTGTGAGGCTTAGGATAAGTAGACGCCCTACCTGGGCTCCAGAGCAGGCCGGGCACTGAGGCATCTCCTGTGCTTCCTTTCCTCTTCCTAATCCTGACAGGGGAATCCAGATGGTACACCAGTGTGACAGTAATGGCAGCCATCTTAAAAGTCAACAGAGTGCTGTATCGTGGCAGACACACAACTATCATCTATGAAATTGCTCTGTGCCCTTCGGTAAGCAAGGCATCCAGTTTCTTTGGGTTTCAGGATCTGTACCTAGAAAATTAACAGTTTGGAGTTCCACCCCTAGGAAGTAGGGACCGAGCAAGATTTTTTTTTCTTAAATTCTTCAGGGCTACCACAGGAAAGGGTGTCTGTTAAGCTTACTTGTGTAGTCCAGGGACAGAATTAAGAGGACTGAAGGAAGGTGGAGGTGTGGGCATAGATTTGGGGTCAGTAGGAATGCCGGACAATTGACTGAGAGCTAGAGCAGCTCTAGAGAGGAAGGGGTCACCTTCAGAGGCAGTGAGTTCCCTGTCACAGGGAGTTTGTAAGCAGTGACCTGGACCATTTGGGGGCATAATGTAGATGATGGTGGGATTGGATCGAATGTTATGTGAGCTATGACTTTTGTTACCTTTGAAGTCTTCTCTGTGCCCATCATCATGCTCTGCACAGGGTAGTGATGGTGGAAGCTCAAGATCAGAGCTGGGAGACCTGAGTTCCACTCTTCACTCAGGCATATAACTGGGATGAGGCTTGGGCTAAGTAGACCCCCTGCCTGGGCTGCAGCTCCCAAATCTTTAACTAATAACCTCTGTTCTCCTGATCTTTCTAAGAACATGGTTATAAAAAGACTTGTAATCTAGGAAAGTCATATAATTACCAACAATCAGCATTCAAAACAACTTTTTGGGCATGTTTTTCAAAAACAATACGTATTTATCATAGCAAATATGGAACAGGTAAGCTCAAAGAAGAAAATGTAGAATTACCCAATTGCACCATCCAGAACTAACCATTATAAACATTTTGCCATATCTTCTTAAATTGCATTTTGATGCATATATGTATACATTTCTACATATAGGCCAAATAGTGTATCAAATCACATCTCATTTTGTACCACTTTAATTTCTATTTAAGCTATTTGCAGATGTGTGAATATTTATTCACATCTGTAAGTATTCTTTTGCAGGTTTTATCCTATTTTTTAAAGATTTATTTATTTATGCATACAGAACTGGGGTACAGGCCAGAGGTGTGGGGTCAGTGAGAGGATTCAGTAGAGACATAACTGGGAGCAGAACAGGCAGATTGATGAAGTATATTGCTGAGGGGAGAAGTGGTCAGGAGAGGTCTGCTACGCCATGTGGATCACCTCCAGGACGGGGATCGAACTCATGCTAAAGTGGCTTTAGCTTCTCAGCGCTGTGCTTTAACCCGCTGCACCACTAGGGACGACAGGGTACTGCCTTTTATAACCTTGCCTAATACTCTTGACAACCATTCAAATTGTTGCTTCTATCAGTAATTTGCTCCTTTTAATTGTTGCATAATATTCCAGTGGTTGGTTCAACCATTGTGATGGCTGGGTCATATGGTACATGCATTGTAAGTTTGATAACAAACTGTTAAACTGTTTTCTCCACAGTAGTTCTTTCTTTTTGCATTTCTAACAATGCCTGAGTGCTTCAGTTTCTCTACATCCTCAACAGTATTGGTGTGGCCACTATCTTTCAGTTTAGCCATTTTGGGAGGTATGTGGTGATGTCTCACTGTGGTTTTAACTTGACTTTTACTGAGGCCACATTGAACATCTTTTCCCAAATGTTTTACATTTAAGCCTATGATTCATTTTGAATGAATTTTTTATAAGGTGTGATGTTTTGAAAGCTACCTATTTGGTGACAAACTGTTACAGGGCACCCAGTGTGAACTGGGCTGCCTGTCTGTGGGTCCTCACCCAAGCACTTAAAATCCAGTTGTACTGCAGACACACACAAAAGGGTCAAAATGGGTTTATTTACAAAAGGAGAAAAGAAAAGAAACAACAACTGGAATATCTTACCGGCTCAGCTGACTTGGAGCTCTGGTAACTAACTGAAAGCCCCGAGTCACACCATCCAGAGAGCTGTTATCCGAGCGACAGAGCAAGAGACACAATGGTGCCCTATTTATCCCCCAAAGTCCCAGAATGCCTGCTTAGCTCCACCCTTGGGTCCTCGCAGTTCTCTCCCTGGTACTGCTGGGAGTTGTAGTTTTCGGTCACTGGAGTAGGGGGTAGAGTCCAGAAAGCTGGAGTAGGGGGTGGAGTCCACAAACTCTGCACAGCTCCCTTAGGACATCCTTCCCCTTAACAATTCCCCCCTTTTGATTTTATACCATAAAATCATATCTGTGGTGGCCACCATATCTATGGTGGCACAGACCACAGGGTGTAGTCTTCAGAGACAGTCACCTCAAAAGGCACAAATATGTAAGCAAAGGTGGCATATTTGGGTTTTGAGATTAAAAAAGGACATTGAAGCCTGATGTCAGAAAGAAAATAGGTAATTTCAGCTCTTAAAGTCCCTAGTCATGTTTTTGACCCTTTCCTACTTGGAATGTTCTTTTTTGTGGAAGAAGTGTTTCTTCTTTTTCCGGGTGAATTTTGAGAGTTCTTACATATTCTAGACACAATTTCTTCATCAGACATGTGACTTCAACTATTTTTTTTAAATATTTACATACTTATGTATACAAAAACTGGGGTATAGGCCAGAGGTACACACAGAGTAGTGAGAGGATTCACCTTAGACAGAGCGGGGAACAGAACAGGCTGGTCCACTGAAACACACTGCTGAGGGGAGCAGCTGGTGGGTGAGACCGGGGATGTCTGCTGTGCCATATGGGCCAGCTCCTTGGCTAGCTGGTATTGAACTCTTGCCACAGTGGCTGGGGGCAGCTTGATAACACCATCTTTAGCCCTTGTACCACAAGGGAGGCCCAGTTTCAACTGTTTTTATCCTCACCTATATCTTGTCTTCTTAATCCCTTCACAGAACAAAAATTTAAATTTTGATGAGATCTTATTAATCAATTTTTTTGTGTGCATTGTGCTTTTTATATTAACTCTAAAATATCTCTTTCCTAGCTGTTGAGCTTGATGTTTATCTCCTGTTTTTTCCCCTAAAAGTTGCACAATTTTATGTTTTACATTTAAGCTTATGATTCATTTTGAATTAATTTTTTATAAGGTGTGAAGTTGATAAAGGGTTTTGAAAGCTACCTTTTGAGTACTGTTTCTTTCCATTTGTTATCTCTGCTTCCTCTAATTATTTTTGTTCTGAGGTTAATGTGTGATTTACATATAGGGTTAAATTTTAAATCTGTCTTAAATTGATAGCAAGTTAATCCTGAGTTCATTCCACCAGTCCTCATTTTTATTCCTTTTCTCCCTTATTTTCTGGCTTTTGGGTCCTGTTGCTTCTACATGGATGAAGGGGTTTTTTGTTATTGCCCACATACAGCTGGATTTTAACAAGTGGCCAATATTCTGTCTGTGGACATATCCTAAGTTACTCTAACAGCCACTCTATTGAATTAATGAACAATTACAAAATTTTTAATCCAACAGGATTCTTTATAGTAGTCATAGTTATAATCATAATTATAGCCTTTAGATTTTTTTTTACTACTATAAAGAAGAATACAGATGTGTATCCTTGCAGGTAATTTTTTTTTATTTCTCTATGAGTATTTCTAAGAAGAACTTTTTAGAAGTAGAATGACTGTGGAAATCTCTGGGGCACTGCTCTTCAGCAAAGTCTGTGCCAATGTTCTCTTTCTTGAGCTGGCCACTGAGCTACTGCTAGGACAGATCACATCCTCACAATAAATAAATGCACTGCAAGTGGGATCTCTGTGCGGTTCATTTTTCTTAAAGATTTACTTTTATTTATTTGTGCAAACAAGTACTGGGGTGTTGGCTAGAGGTGCAGGGGGTAAGAGACAGAGACAGAGTGGGGAACAGAACCGGCAGATCCACTGAAATACACTGCTGAGGGGAAGCAGTAGGCAAGACAGGAGAGGTCTGCTGGGCCATGTGGGCCAGCTCGTTGGCCAGGGATCAAACTCTATGCTGCAGTAGCAGGCGATAGACAGCTTGATAGCCCTCAGACGAGATCCTGCACCAGGGAGGCCCTCCATGGGGTTCTAATTCTAAGTTGTCGATTATTAATGGCCAGGGTTAAGGGCAGACAGGAGGATTCTGTGCTCCTATTTCCTCTTCTCCTTCTCCGTGTCTTCTCACTTACCTGCTCAAACCAGGCCCGGCGCAGGAGTCAGTGCTGACTCTCCTTTGCGAAGGGCCCTCGACTAGCCAAAAAACTCTCTTCTCTGATCTTTGGTCTCTTCTGTTGTAAAGAGAGCTAACTGCATCATTCTAACGTCTTACAAGATTTTCGTGAAGATTAAAATAAATAGTGGACATGCAATTTCTGTGAAGCATTAAATCCGTGTCAGATGCTAGATAAGCGTTACTGGTTTTGTTACTCTTAATTCTTTCTACTCCATCATTTCTGGCTACACTTCGCACTGGCGTAATTTGCTTTACAGCGCCCCCTGCTGAATGTCAGTGAAATAACGATCCAAACCTCATGGGGCCTAAATGAGAATGGATGGTGGAGAGGGCAGCAGGGAGAAATCAAAGGATGAAGGTAGTAGTGTGACATGAGTACCCACCAGTCAAACCAATGCAAGACTTTGTGCTGGGATATGTACCTTGAACGGCAAGGTACATGGGGATCAGCAAGAAGCTGATGTTCCCTGAAGCCTTTATAATGTCAGTCATGGTATTTGGAACCTGAATGTGAACATGTCCTTGCTTCTAGTGAGAAAGCCGGATCCAGGTGGTAAAATGCATTGGCTGTGGTGTTGCAGCTAGAAAGTGACAGAAACAATGGGGTGCAAAGTGCCTCCAATTTCCCCTGCCACTCTGATTCGAGAAGCAAAATATGTCCCCCCCAGCTTACCTGCACTCCTGGGTGTCCCCACATAACCAGATGCTTTTAATTAAATCTCTAAGGTCCCTGTTAAAAAGCCACAACTTGAGGCCCTGGTGGCGCCGCGGGTTAAAACACAGCACTACACCCTGGCCACAGTAGCTTCAGTGCGAGTTAGATCCCCGGCACCGAAGGTGATCCACATGGTGCAGCAGACCTCTCCTGGCCTGACTGCTGCTCCCCTCAGCAGTGTACTTCATCGTTCTGCCTGTTCTGCTCCCCACTCTGTCTCTGGTGAATCCTCTCACTGCCCTTGCAACTCTGGCCTGCACCCAAGTTTTGTATGTATAAATAAATAAAACCTTAAAAAAAAAAAGCCATAACTTGATTGGGGGCCACACATGCCCTCAATTGTGGAGAACAGAGGCCCATGGGAGCTCTTTGGTTGAGCTTGTACCGAGCAGAGGAGGCCTGGTAAAAGGGTCCTCTGACCCAGGCTGCAGTCCAGGCCCACTTGACTGAGGGACCTTGAGCAAGTTACCCAAGAAGTGGAGGAATGAAGACTTGGCCAGGGAGGAGCTTCCCCACCACAGAGCAACTGTCCTTGGCCATGAGAACAACCACAGAGGGTACAGAGCTTGCTGCTGGCTGACCCTGGTCAGTGGGTGAGGTAAGGGGCTGGAGCCCAGGTCAGGGCAACTGGAGCCAGGCCTAGGACCTTGATTTCTCTGTAAGGACCCTAATGCTTCCATTCCAATGAACCCACCAAAACCCAGTCTAGACTCCTGTGAGAAAACAGTCAAGGAACTGACATATCTTCTGTTTTCTGGTGCCATATGGTTGACTTTCTACCTTGCATTTTATGGATTTAGTAGTTTCTTCATGGTCTCCAGAATCAGACAGACTTGCTTTAATTGTTTTGCTTCAAATATTTAAAAACCTGTCATTTCTCAGTTGGGTGACCATAGGCAAATTATTCAATCTCTCTGAGCCTCTGTTTCCTTTTCTGTCAACAACTTTTTGTACAGTTAGAATGAAATAAATCAACATATAAACACTATTTGTTGAATTCCCAAATAAACATTTGTAAAATACAAAGAGGGGAAGTGATTTTATCAGATGGGACAATGTCAAGCACTGGGATGGTAGTGATGGCCCAAAGCCCCTGTTTCCTTAGCATCTTTGCATTTGCTTCTGTGCTCTGGAGGCTTGCGGGGATCGGGTTGGGGGCACCGTTAATCTCAGGCGTGGCTCTAAAGACAACAGCACAGAAGAAAAGGAGCAAACAGCCCAAGCAGCGCCCTCTGGTGGGCACAGTGCTCTGGCAAGTCAGAGGCTGGGGTTCTATCCCAACCAGCCCTGCTGCACAGCTGAAGGCAGGAAAGGTTCCCCCAGTTTGCCCTGATGTCAGATGGGGACCTACATTCCGATCCAGCCTGCACAGCCCCTTCCCATCTTGCATTCAGTGAACAGAGAGCACTGGGCCAGGCCTGGATTTGGTTCACTTCTGGGTGCCCTGTGGCCAGGATGAGGGTGTCTTGCTGACATAAGCAGGTCTTACAAAGTGTGTGTGTGTGGGGGGGGGGTATCCTGAACACTGGGGTCAACACCCACCCCCCAGGGCTACCCTAATCCTTTGAGGGATTCTCTGAGCATCCCGTTGCCTTTGTTCCAGAGTTTGATTATTGTCATCTCTCATCTCAGGTCCTAGAGAAAGGACTTCCCATCACATGACATCTCCCCTACCATAGTAAGCAAGCTCTTTGGGCAGGCTTACCAGCTGAGTCATATATTTGCCCCCCTTTTAGGTGGCATTTCAACCCAAATCTCTGTGGAGGAGCAGGAAGAGGACAGAATTGGGAATTCTCTGAGAACAAGTCCCAGTTTCTGCCATCTCCTCTCTGGGCATGAATTTCCCCATGTGTGAAATGGGTTTATTGCTATCCTTGCCCTGTCTTCACAAAACTCTGTGAGCAAATAAAGTATGGCTGTGATACATAAGATCTGTGTAAACTTCAAAGTGTTGCCCAAACCTGACATCTGGATTTTTCTTTTCAGATTTGAAAATGACCACATGGCCCTCCCTGGTGGTACAACGGGTTAGGACTCAGCACTGCAAACTAGTCGCAGCCACTTCAGTGCGAGTTCGATCCCTGGCCCCAGAGCTGACCCACATGGCGTGGCAGACCTCTCCTGTCTCACCTGCTGCGCCCCTCAGCAGTGTACTTCATTGATCTGCCTGTCCTACTCCCCACTCTGTCTCTGGTGAATCCTCTCATCGCCCCTGTACCTCTGGTCTGTACCCCAGTTCTGTAAGCATAAATAAATCAATCTTAAAAAAAAAAGAGAGTGATGGGAAACCTGCAGGGATTACAATTGAGATGGAAAAAAAAAGTACAAAATGATGCAAAAATAAACTGTTGTAAAATAAAAAAAAAGAAAAAGAAAAAGAAAACGCCCACATACATACACATGCGCATACATATATACACACAAAATAGTGAAAGTTAAAAATTTATGTAACATTGAGATCAAATTCTGGTACATTTGAGAAAAAAAGAGATTTCTATGGCTTCCTGGTGCTTCTGTGCTTTGTGTTACATTGCAGGCAGCATGGAGCTGGCCCACCAGTCCTTCTCAGACCCTCACTTGGAAGGTGCCTCCTATCCACCTAGGCTGACTCCTCTTAGAGCTGGAAACACAGGCTGAGAGGCAGATCGCCTCTCCATAGCCAGTGGGGCTGCTGTGTTGCGGGTGAGGAGTGGGACAGAAGGGAGGAGGTCATAGCAGACGTGGCGTGGAGAAGGTGGAACCACATGGACTTCCTGGCCCACACTACCAACCCAACTTCAGGCATGCTGGTGCTCACTCGTGCCCCATGATGGGAAGAAGGGAAGTTGGGGAAGGAAGGATCATATTGTGGAGGGGTGGAAGCAAACACTGGAAGTCTCAAGAGCTGGTTTGTGCAGCCTAGGGCAAGTCATTCGCTCAGCCTTCATTTAACCATCAATATAAAGGGTGTAACAGACTCATTTTACTTATGTATCAGGTGTGTGCTGATAACCAAGTGTGTGCACCATTCTGGAAGCTAGGGGCCCTTTGGGGAACAAGGTAACCACAGGCCCTGTCCTCAGTGTTAGACAGGAAGCTGAAAAATACACAGGGAATCAATGTGATGAGTGTTATTCCAGAGGGAAGAGGTACGAGGGCATCACAGAGGAAGAACATCTGACCTTGCCTGGGAAGGGCTGGGGAAGGTCTTCAGCAGATGCCTAGCTGCAGAGGTGGTAAAGATGCTGAGATAGGACAGATAAGTTGTCAGCCAGCAGGCTGGCGGGGGTGAGAGAAAAGCAATCATTGCCTCCTCCCCCACGCCTTCCAGGGTCAGCTTCCTTTAGAGCTCGGTTATCAGAGGGAGGTTCTGTGTAGCTGCTTCTGGGGAGTCTGCTGAGAGCCCCGGACACTCCCTCCACACACTGCCCTGGTCCCCACCCCAACCTTCATGTGTCTGTGCATGATGTGGGAGTTCACTGACTGGAGGGGCGAGTCAAGGGAATGACAGTATTTGTGTTTGAATGTGGGAAGATTATTTAAAGCCCGCTCTAAGTGTGACTTTGCTCGCAGTCTGTGGGAAGTCTCAAGAGTTAAGCCTGTCTCAGGGCGCCCCTGGAGAGCTGCTGCAGGCAGACTGGTTGGCTTCCCTCTGGCTTCCTTCCCCTCTTAGTGACCACCTTGTTCTTGCCTTAGTCCCCCTCAAGTAAGTTCTCTGGTCTGGAGGAAACTCCCTGAGGGAAGGAGAAGTTCCCCTAGCTGGACAGTGGGTTTATTTTTCCAGTTCCTGGTTGGGGGTGGGAGAAGAGACAAGGTGAATCCTGGATATGAAGGGGTCTGTTGGGGGAACTCAAGTCATCTGTCTGGCCTGGCACAGGTGCTGGGAGGAGAGTGTTAGCTTAGGGGATACAAGCCTGGTGACCGTGATCAGAAACATGACAAGGATGAACTCACATGCAGAGTGAACTGAAAACTGGATAAATGTGCTTCCTTTCAAGGCCCCTTTCTGCCCAGTCCCTTCGGACTGGTCCATCTGGCTTTGTCATTAGGCATCTTTGCGTCTTTGGTTGCTTAGTCCCGCACGGCGTGGTTAGCGTTCTTTCTCCAGGGATGCCAGAGGCAGTAGAGGAAAACCTGGAGCCTGTGATTTGGCTGTTTGGTTGAGTTATCCTTTGTCCTTTAAGAAATAACTCCATGGTTTTTTTGTGTTTCTGCAAGCAAGGCTGTGGTCAGCTGGTTGATTCCTCTATGGGTTTCGCTGTGGTCACTTGTATGTTAAGCTAGTGGGTTGTGGGAGTTTGAGCTCTGCAGGGATACCAGACAGCTGAGCGCTCTCCAGGGAGCCTCCAGACTTCTCCACATGGTCTCACCAGGCTCCACATGTGACAGAGAAGGATCCCAAGATTGCACGAGTGGAAACAGCCGTGTCCTCTCAAGACTTGGGAACTGGTCCAGAGCCACTTCTATTCTATTCTATTCTATTCTATTCTATTCTATTCTATTCTATTCTATTCTATTCTATTCTATTCTATTCTATTCTATTCTATTCTATTCTATTGACTAAAGCAAATCACTGGCCTACTCGAGTACACAGGCAGGGACAACACAGGGCCGTGATGCTAAGAAATGTGGTTCTTTGAGGGCTTCCAACATAGCAAAGTATCACCGTGCTTGGTGGGGAAGGCAGCGTATGTGAAAGAACTTATTCCTCAACTACCTTCTTTGTGAGTCTCACAATTTGCCGCGAGGGTCATTGTCCATTGTCATTACTAAAATTTCTGGTCAAAGTAAAGTTGACAAAATATGTTGTTAATTTTAGCTGTGCAACATAATGTACAAAAATTCAGTATTTGTATATGCAGTTGACTTTTGAAAAAACACGAGGGTGGGGGTTCTGCCCCCTCCCAGTCAAAAATCTGAGGATAGCTTTCGACTCCTCCGAAACTACTAATAGCATGCTATTGACTTAAAGATAACATGAACTGTCCATTAATATGTATTTCATATATTATGTGTATCATATACTATATGCTTTTAACAAAGCAAGTTAGAGAAAAGAAAATGCTATTAAAATTATAAGGGAGTGGGGCCCTCCCTAGTGGCGCAGCAGGTTAAAGCACAGCACTAAGAAGCTTAAGCCACTTACGCATGAGTTCGATCCCTGCCTGCCCCGGAGGTGACCACATGGTGAGGCAGACCTCTCCTGACCCGCCCGCTGCTCCCCTCAGCAGTGTACTTCATCCATTGGCCTGTTCTGCTCCCCGCTCAGTCTCTGGTGAATCCTCTCACCGTTCCTACCCCTCTGCCTGTACCACAGTTCTGTATGCATAAATAAAAAAAAAAATCATAAGGAAGTGGGCCTCCCTGGTGGTGAAGGGATTGAGTCTCAGCACTATCAAGCTATCACCAGCCACTGCAACACGTGTTCAATCCCCAGCCAAGGAGCTGACCCACCTAGTGCAGCAGACCTCTCCTATCTCTCCTGCTGCTCCTCTCAGCAGGGTATTCAGTGGCTCTGCCTACTGTACCCCCCACTCGTCTCTGGTGAATCTTTTCACCTCCTTTGGCCTATATCCCAGCTCTTGTATGTATAAATAAATAAATAACTTTTTTTTTTTTTAAAGACAATCACAAGCAAGAGAAAATACACTTTGAAGCACTATACAGTATTATCGACACTGTAAGTTTATGGTGTCTGTTTACAAGAAAATCTTCATTGAATTGGATTTGCACCATTCAAAACTGTCTTGTTCAAGGGCAACTGTATTGTGAAATAATCAGTGCAGTAAGTTTAAGTGACATCTATCACCACACAGAGTTACACTGTTTTGTGTGTGACAAGAACTTGTAAGGCCTCTCTTAGCACGTTTTAAATATTATTAACTACAGTCACTGTGCTGTATATTACATCCTTGTGACTTATTTATTCATAGCTGGAAGTTTGCATCTTCTGACCTCCTCCTCCATTTTGCTCACCCTACCCCACCCCCAACATCATTATTGTAGTAACTGTCATATTTACATGGCACCTTACAAACAATGTTGAGGGTGTACCACAATTTTAAGAAAGTGGTTAGGTACCCCTTGCCCCCCATTAGTGAATGAATGCCCTGCACCCACACAGACGCTCAACTTCGTCCCAGCCAATCTTGCTGTCCTGGCGCCCTGCCCAACCGCAAGAATTCCGGGCAACAATTGCAGTTTCAGTCAAGAGCCAAAGTGGGATTCCTCATGGAGTCAAGCTCTGTCTGGGAGAGTGAGGCAAGTGAGAGATTTTCCTCCATCTCCAGACACCGCAGATCACTCATTTCCTCTCGACAGTTCCTGACTGGGTCCTTGTAAGTGTTGGGTCAGAAGGGAGCTGTCTGGTGGGGCAGATTTGAAATGTTCTGGTGGGAAGGGTGGAACCTCTTTTCAGACAAATTCTCAAGCATAACAGCTTCCAAAATACCACCTGCAAGATGGAATCAAGATTGAAGAAACCCTGCCTGAGAGGATTTTGAGCCACAGCTTACTTACCAGTTTGACAAAAGCATTTTGCATAAAATAGTATTTCATATTATTTATTAAATGGCATTTATATTTACCAGGCTCTAAGTGTTTTCTGCACACTGACTTACTTATTCTCCTCAACAACTCTGGGAGGTAGCTGCTATCTCCATTTTACAGATGTGGAAACTGAGGCTCCAAGAGAGGTCGCTTACCCCAGGCCCCACAGCTATTGAGCGGCAGACCTGGTTTTGAGCACCGGCAGCCTGACTTCGGAGCCTGTCTTAGCCACCAGTTGCATCGCCTCAAGAAGCCCTTGCAAATTCCCTTAGCTCTGGGAATTTGGTTGGGGGGTTACTTGAATTTTAAAATATTTTAAAAAATTTTTTTTAAATATATATTTTTTAAATATTTATTTTCTTACATCAGTCCTAATTTTTGGATACTATCTTGGTTTCTCCCTTCAGTACCGACTCCTAACAGTACCGACTCCACGATCCCTCACCGCAGCCCCTCGTGCTTCCTCCTGTGTTTTGACCCCTCTCTCTCCTCCTCCCTGTTGCATGCCTCAGATCTATGACTAGCTTGCAATTTTGGTTTTATCCTGACTCTTTGTTTGACTTCTCTATATTCCGCATATAAGTGAAACCACCCGATATTTATCTTTTTCCTTCTGACTTATTTCGCTCAGCATAATCCCTTCCAGCTCCACCCATATTGCTGCAAATGGCATGAGTTTATCTGCTTTGATTGCTGAGTAGTTTTCCATTGTGCATATACCACATCTTCTGGATCCATTCATCTGTTTTGGGGCATTTAAGTTGTTAGGTAACTTGATTTTTTTTAGCTGAAGTATTATTCCATTTCTCTGTCTGAACAGGATGGGCTGATGCCTTTAATCATTAATGCAAAATGTTGCTTCTACAAGTCAGCCATTTAGAAAATTAGTTGACACTTTTGTCTTTAACCAGTTTCTCTTTTTTCTGTCTTATTGTATAATGTATGCAATGATATGTACACATTCCATACACATAGATGTATATATATCAAGAAACACAAATATCTGGTATGTTCCTATGAGCATTTTGACTATCTCATGGTTATACAGAATGAAATAATAAGTAACTTTGTGATTAAACAGTAAACATAGGAAGAATTTTCTGCTAATATTAACAAACACAATAATCTCCATAAAGACAACCGTTGCTAGATAAATGACTAAAAGAATAAACACAGACCACGTGCCTTAACTGGAGGGCCATTTGCCAAGCCAGATGTCAACTTGTCGGTTAATAGTAGAATTGATGCACAAAGCAGTCATAATTTCAATTAACTTCCTGGTGAACATTAGCCAGAATGGAACACTAAGTATGGATGGGCAAGACGCTATTGTCTGTAAACTCTGTTTTCTTGTTGAATGTTAGGTATGCCAGGCAGTCTGGTCCAGAGAAACATCTCTGAAGGCAGCTGAAGAGGGTAGTGTCCTCTGCTCCCTCTGCCTTTTCTCTTCCTGAACATTCTTTGATCAAGACAAGTAAGGGGAATGAGAGGATGGTGTCGTAACACCCATGGGAGGAAATGCTTGGGTAGGAGTGTAACCAACTCTCTGGCCTGCAGAAGGGCTGGGTAACACATCCACACGGGCACAGCCAGACTCTGCTTTTTGACAGTAGGACTTTGATCCCATGCTCTGCTCTTGACATCTTGAAACTGCTAATCATTTTTTAACTAGCGACCCACCATTTTCACTTTATAGAGATCTCAGAAATAATAAGTGCAGTTCTGAAGCACAAAATCCTGCCTGCTGACCATGTGACCTTGAGTTGCTCCTCCTGGGCCACATTGTACCCATCTGTGAACTGGCGGCAGGAGAGGAAGACCTTTTGACTTTGAGCTTTATCATTAGTGGGCTGATTATGAATAGCTAGAGCTATACAGCATTCCCTATTTTCAACGAGGATTAGATGGAGTCTAGTGGCTTTTGGTTTCTCAGACCTCCTCTGCCCTCGGTGACATGGGCACAGCTGGCCCGGGCCACTGAGACAGGACTGGCAAGAGTGAGGGGCTCATGTCTGAGAGATGAAGCCAGGTCCAAGATGGTTCTCCTCTGTAAGGTGCCAGTACCTGAGGCAGTGGTTGTGGGAGGATGTAAAAGTGTGCCAAGTCTAAGAAACACATGCCCAGTAAACCGCAGTTAAGTTAATAATAAGACACATGGAAATATTTGTGCCCCAGATGGGGCCCACCATGGCAAACTGCCTGAGTTGTCGCTCCACCTCTGAATTACAACTGAAAAGGCATAAAAGCCTAGCCCGCGTTAGGCACACAGAGCAAAATTCCTGTGGAGTCTAGTATTGTGAGCCACAGAACAACCCTAAGCTTTCACTAAGTCTTCAGTTCCCAGCCAGTGGTCAGAATGAGTCTAAGGGGACATGGCTTTGAAATCTATTTCCTAATTCTATTTCATTCTACGCAATGAGGACGGGAGCAGTTCTGGAGTCTACTGTGTGCCAGGCACTGTACTTGATTCTGTGGAAAACATATCAACCCCACTTTCCAGGCTCAGAGGGTTTAAAGTGGCTTGACCAAAGGCCTACAACTGATTCGTGATGGATCTAGGACTTTAACTCTTTTCTGTGTAAAACAGAACCACTGCGCTGTTTTCTATAATTTCGCAAGATTCTAGTGCCCTCTTCTGGCCCCGGGATTTCAGGAGTGGGTGAGCAGGCAGGACAAAGGCAGTCAGGCCAAGCCAGAGGGATAGCGCGTCTGGCCGTGCGCGACCACGAGGCGGCGCTGGGAGCTGGGCGTCTCCTCAGCCGAGCACAGGGGCCCTCGGACGCCCCCAAAACCCTGCCTTCACCCCTGCCCGGATCGCCAAGACCGCGCCGGGCGGGGCTTCTGCTCTTCCCTAGGGCAGCTGGAGGCAGGCTAAAGTGGAGGAAGAAGGGTGACGCCCCAAAGGAAGGAGGAGCCGGCAGGGTGGCTGGTCCTGGCCAGACCTCCTGCTGGACATTTACCTCTGCCGCTTGGCACATGTGCAAGCTGCCTTAGGGCTCAGTGGTTTTCTGCTGGAGCGATAGCCTCTCCTCTCCTGTGTCCAGCACTGCTTTGTCCCTGTGCTTAAGATGCCTATGCGCCTTCCCCAAGGGCTCCTTCTTCAAGTGGAGCTTTGGGGGGGGAGGGGTGGCTCAAACCTTACTTGGTGAAATTCCCAGGTATCTCTCTGCAGCTCCAGCAGGTGAAGTCTCTCTTCCCAGGGAGTGGAAGGGTTAAGAACCAGCTGTGGGTTGTAAGGGCTGAGCCTCACCCTGACACCCCCCTCCCATGCCTCTTCCCATCCCATATTCACCCATGGGTGCCAGCCCAGGTCCCCAGACAATGGTGTTGTGGGGAGAGCTGGTGACAAGCTGGGCAAGCTTCCCACCCATACCTGTGGGCTGAATGTCCTGGGTTCTCAGTTGACCCAGGGAGCAAGCGCAAGAGCCCAGAGGGACAGCCTGAGCAGGGTGGAGGTATGCAAGGGCCTGATGAGTTCGTGGAGTTGGAGGGGCAGAAGAAGGGAGATGAAGGTGGACAAGGCACAAGCTGCAAGAAATAACCTGAATAACTCCTGTTACCTCACTCCCCCAAGATTAAAAGGTCACTGGGCTTCTCAGGGTGCGGTTGCCCAGGACAGAGCCCATCCAGGGAATGTTGGTGGAATCTGATCAAATGATAGAAAGAGGGACTCTATAGTATTGATTAAATCAAGGACGGTTAAATGGCGGGTGGGGGCAGTGGGGGAGGACAGAGCTCTCATTGTCCACGGGTGAATCTGTGGGACCAGCCCGATGCCCACATGACTGCTGCCGGCTGGCTCCCTGCCAGCACCTCCTCGCCCTACACATCCCGGGACACAGCATGACAAAAGTGAACAAATGCAACTTTTTTTTTATTTACAAATGACATGTTTCCATCCCTTGCCAGCAGGGGTGGGGTGTTGGTTGAAAGTGACAATCTATTAAAAAGGCAACAACTTTTACAAAATGAAGACTAAGGAAAGAGCCCAGGGCTGGAAAGTGGAGATGCAGCTGCGAGCGTAGAGCACAAACATGGGTTTGGGGTGCCCTGCCTCCTTCCTCTGTGTTCTCAGCAGGGTGAGATGTGCTGTGGGCCCTCTGGGGCTCAGGGCCCGTGGGGGCTGAAACCAGGACTTAATGCCAGTGGGGTTCCAGGACCTCATCGGCTCTTTAGGAGAGCACCCAAAGGCAGTAAGTACCTCAAGGGATCATGGGTGCATTTCCAGTCTAAGGACCCCATCCCAGAATGGGAAACAGGTCAAGCTGAGTCCAAAGCCTGAAGTTTCCAGAGGCTCTGACAGGTGATAACCCCATCTAAGCCACCCAGACCAGCCCCTGCTTGTCCTGCTCCCTGTGCTATAGGGTACAAACAGTAGGATGTGGGGAGCCCAGAAAGGGGAGAGGAAGGGCCCCAGCTGGGTGCAGGACGCTGCCTCGTCAGCGCTGCAGTGCCTCAGGTTATCACTGTTCCTTCTCTAGGTCTGTTTCTTCAGGTGTCACGTGAGAAGGTGGACTTTTTCTCTCCAGTTTTTCCTATAATTAAACGTCTACCTAGGGCTCTAGGGGAAGAGAAGAGGATGAAACAGGCCTCACATGCCCAGAGCAAAGAGCAGGCTGTGTCATTAACAGAAACCATGCCCCTGAGTGGCTGGACCATGGGCCCACGGGGGCGCTCGGCTATGGACCTGACCCCTGCCCTGCAGCAGAACCTCCCGCAGGGCCTCCTCCTGGCAGGTGCCCAAGCCTGAGGGAAGGCACTTTGGGGACAAGAAAGGAAGGGAGCAGGGGGCTTCTTTCTGTTTTGGCATCGAGTACCCTCTGCTTATGGCTGGGAGGCAACATAGACAAAGTGGCGAACTATGCCCCAGGGTGTAGGTCCCAGGTCCAAAGCCTCTTCCCAGGTCCACAGCTCTGGTGATGATGCCGCCACACAGGCCCACAGAGTCCAAACTGGCATTGGCACATTAAATATAAATTATCCAGGACCCAAGTAAGCCCAGGGAGGCAGTCTAGCGTGTGGCCCCAGGCCATGCCATTCGTCACAAGATGTTGGGACCTCTGGGAGCAGATTCCTGGGTGTCTATGCAGTGCAGGGCCACCTTGGGGCTGGAGCCAGGCTGCCGGGGGTAGGTGCCCTCCCGTACCAGGCGCCGGCACCGCACGCCCTGGCCCACACTGATGTGCTGCAGCGCTGGGAGGTGAGGGAGCAGCATCTCAGGCAGAGGCACCATGCCGGTGCCCGACAGGTCCAGCTCCTGCAGGGAGCCCAGGCCCGAGAAGACCTCAGCACCTGCCCACTTGAGCTTGGGGTTGCCTGACAAGTCCAAGACTTGCAGGCTTTGCAGCTCATGGAAGCCATAGGGTTCCAGCTGGGGGTGACCCTGCAGGCTGCCCAGTGACAGGTGCGTGAGGCCAGTCAGCCCCGCAAAGGCACGTGGGCCTACTGCGGTCAGCGGGTTCCCGTCTAGGCTCAGGTAGCGCAGGGGTAAGTCCCGAAGGTTGGGCACGGTGTGGAGCCGGTTCCAGGCCAGGTTCAGGCTCTGAATGGTGGGTGGGGGCAGGCTGGCCTGCCCGGGGTGGCGCACGAGGCGGTGGATGAGGTTGTGAGAGAGGTCCACGTGCAGTGCCCTGCCCTGGCTGTGGGGAGTGAAGGCAGACACAGAGACCTCCCGGAGCCGGTTGTGGCTAAGGTTCACGTCGCTCAGGGGTGAGCTGGCGAAGCTGTCAGCTGGCAGGGCTGCCAGGCCATTGTGGCTGAGATCGAGCGACTCCAGGTAGCGAAGGCGGGAGAAGGCTGTGGGTGAGATGCTGGTGAGCAGGTTGTGGCTGAGATCCAGGCCAGCCAGCGTGGTGTAGCCCGGCCCGGCCAACACTGACTCGTTCACCGTCTCCAGCCGGTTGGAGGAGAGGTCCAGATGGGCTGTGTCCAGAGGGATGGGCACGGGCACTATGTGAGGGCCCAGGCCACTGCAATCCACTCGCGTCAGGCTGAAGCTGTCAAAGAGGCCGAAGGTCTCCACCTCACACTGGCATCCTGGAAAGCATGGCCGGGTTGTTTGGGCCCCACTGACAGCCAGCAGCAGCAGGGGCAGCAGCAGGGGCCACGGCATGGTGGGGGCTGAAAAGACAACCACAGGTGAGGGCTGGCGGCGGGCACCCCGAACCAGATGCCTCCACCCCACCCCATAAGACACCCAGGATGTTTTCCTGAATGTCTCTCTGGCTTCAGTTTTGCCCATCTACATGGTAAGTCATTTAGGTCAAAGTGGATTTTAAACTGGAAGCAACAGGATCCTTTCTTTTTTTTTTCTTTTAAGATTTATTTATTTGTGCATACAGAACTGGGGTACAGGCCAGAGGCTCAGGGGCGGTGAGAGGCTTCACCAGAGACAGAGTGGGGAGCAGAACAGGCAGATCGACGAAGTACACTGCTGAGGGGAGCAGCGGGCGGGCCAGGAGAGGTCTGCCACGCTATGTGGTCACCTCCGGGGCAGGCGGGAATCGAACTCATGAGGAAGTGGCTTTAGATTCTCAGTGCTGTGCTTTAACCCGCTGCGCCACCAGGGAGGGCCCCCAGGATCCTTTCTTAAATAAGATTAGCAGATGAAAGCAGGCCTGTTCAGTCTGAAGTGAGCGTGGAACCTGGAACCTTGCGTGTCTGCACCTCCTCTTTGCTATAGATACAAGGGAATCCAGTTGGAAACCCACAGAACCAGATGGTTTCTGCGACTGACCTCTCCAAGACTACGCCTGCAGCGCACGGCTGGTCCTCCCAAGGCGGGGCTGCAGCTCAGGGTTAGAGTTCGGGGGCTCCCTTCACCCCTGCAGAGCACGTGCCAGGCTAGCTGCCCCACTCATGACCTCCTTCAACCTTCACAAGCACCCTGCAAGGCAGCCATTTCTTTCTCCACTTCATGAAGAGGGAATCGAGATTGAGCAGGGTTCCGCAAGCTCTGGTGGCAGAACTAAGTGGACTACAGAGGAGCATGGCTCCCGGCAGTGGCTGGGCCAGGCCTGAGACCCACACTCCAGTCTCCCCGAAGGAGGCTGTCTTCCTGATGGGGGGCTGCAATGACTACCCCTGGCTGGCTGACAAAGGCTGGGCCTACAGCCCTAAGTCCCCTTACCGGGTCTGTCCTTCAGGGGCTGACCCTTCACCCCCCTGGACTTCCCTGTGGGCACTGGGAACACTTTTCCCAAGCCCTTTCTCTCTGCATGCCCCCACCCCTGGCTGGGACAGCCATTATACCTGTTTGGCCTTTCCTTGAACTGAGGTCTGAGCAGTTACCGGTCCCCCATTACACAGAAGACACAGAGGCACAGACAGGAAAATGGCGGGTCAGGATTAGCACCCAGGCCTGCTCAATTCCAATTCCCCTTTTCCATCTGCTACTTCCAGCCAGCCTGGCAGGAGTGGGTGAAGAGATGGGCAGAGTCCAAGAGGGGCTTTTTTTCACTGACACATGTCATGATGCAAACCACTTCCCCACTCCAGGCCTCAGTTTCCCTCTCTGTACAATTATAATGGTAGCTGCCACAGGGGCCAGCTATCACAGCCTACACCGCGTCACATTCAGTCCTCAAAGCCCACACACATCTGTTTGACCTGAAGTCTGTGTTCAAGCCCCCTGGAGCTCCTTGGACAGTGGTGCTCCCTCGTGCTCCTAGGATGAGAGCGTTGAGCAGTGAATGCTTCTAACTGTAGTTACCTCACCCCCAGCACAGCAGCCACCCAGCCAGGAAGACAGAGGCACCAAGCCTCATCCTAGGTCTCCTAGTGGGGTGGCACTGGTCCACACCCCTGCCATCTCATCCTGAAACCCATCTTGCCCATAGTCCTTTGGGGAAGGATGGGAGAGGAGGGGGGGCCCGGGATGGGGGGAAAGGGAGCAGCAGGCTAGCATTACAGCCCTACATGAAACTTTAAAGGGGCAGCTACGTGATCTGTACTCTGGCTCTGCCCAGGGGCAGGGAGCAGGGGGGCTCTCGGGCTCTCCTCTCCCATACTCCTATGCGGGCCCCTCCTTTCCCACCTCTTTCTTTTATAGCATCTAATTTGAGGATTAAACCCAGTCCAGGTGCATCCTGGGCTTGGTCCCAACTGAGGCGGGTCAGCGTGCTCAATGTCTGGAAGCAGAGGGAAAATATTAAGTTGCTTCAGGCCTCTTTTGTTTCCCTGGGCGAGCGCCTCACAGCAAGGGTTCATTACCACTATGGCTGGCTGCACCTTTCTCACTAAGTCGATCTGCTCATACCCACCCTTCCCGGGGTTTAAACAAACACCACACACACACACATACACACAGGCTCCCAGGTTACCCTTGGCTCCCAAAGGTGATTATACAACGTGCCTATTAAATGTCAAATAGTCCCCTCACCAGCTCCGGCTTATATAACGACAGCCTGAGTGGTGTCCATCTCAGGCCTCAGCCCTGTTCTCTGTCTCACAGGCAGTAATTTCCATCTGTCTTCCTCACACACGTTCAACTCTTACTGAAAGGCAATGCAGACAGCGGAGAGTTGTGCAGGCGTGGGTGGGCATCACACAGTGTAACTGGGACCGAGAGGTGGTCGTGACGGCTGATGGGAAGAGAGCAGAGGCAATGGTGAAGGCCCACCTGGTTCCACGCTTGTGATGCCCCGAGCACCGTGGACACAGCGCTTGCCCACTCCTGCACAGGGCGCACCTGCCTGGACCCCTGCTCCGTGCCAGGCCTAGATGTTATTGGACAGTGATGGCGGTGACACCATGCCAGTCCTCACCCTGTGCCAGCACTGGACACCTGTTCACTCTGTCACTCCATGGCAGTCTTAGGCCCATATTGGAGTGCAGCAAACAGAAGCCTAGGAAAGAAAGGTAGCAGAGCTAGTAACTGAACTCCAGGCTTTACCCCTAATTGGCTTGGTTTAAGTGGGAACACAGGTGGCGGGGAAACACAGAGCTCAGTGCCCAGAGCCGAGGGGTCAAGTCCCAGCAGCCTGGGGCTGGTGATGTGGAGCTTAATATTCAGGGGTTCCAGGGGGGGGTTCCTGAAATCACAGCAGAGCCCAGAGACCTCTCGTGGATGTCAGGCTGTTGGGAGAAAAAGGAAAAATGTGGAAGCGACCTCCCAACTTTGGGCCCAGAGGTGGCCAAGGGCAGGAGTGCGGCTAGCGCTTTTTGAGACACCATGTCCCCTCCGGGGTCCTAACAGGGGGGCACTGCTCTCCCAGGCCATTGTGTGAGAGCCCCAGCGAGGCTGGGCTGTTACCCTAGGGCCCTTAGCGAAAAGGCTCAGGAATCCAGGGAGCAGACCACTCCCAGGAGGAGGCTGAGGGGAGACTAAAAGAAGTGCAGTGGCTGTCATAGGCCTTCAGTTACAAAAGGCCTTTGTTCATTCGCTGCTCTGAGTGTCAGGCTGCAGAGCAGGGCACGCAGTCTCGCAGTCTCGCATACCCGCAGTCCGGCTTTAGCACTGAGGAAGCTGCAGCTCAGAGACTGTGTAGTGACTTGTCCTGGGCCCCCAGGGAGGTGGTGGCCGGCTGGTGCTCAGGCTCTGGCTTCCTGACTCCAGGCCCAGGCTTCCTGGCTCTTTCAAAATGGCTGTCGAACTCTGCTAAGGATCTCAGAGCATCAAAAGTCACGTTGCAACCTCATGGAGGGGCCGACGTCATAATGCCAAGCGACCTTATCAGAAAAAATGACATGTCTAAGAAAATTATAGCTATGCATTAAAAATAGAAAGCCTAACCAAATCCTAATTTTAGAAAAAAAAATCTCAGAAAAATCAACATGAAGTGGTTTTTCTCTAATGATAGGACTCTGAGTAATTTAACTATGTCTTTATCCCCCCCCCCCACGGCCCCCAATTTCCCCTTTTAGTAAGAAACGCATTGAGTGAGGAAGGCTTAGGGCAGGATGGCCTCCTGGCTATGTCTGCTTTCTCTGTGGCTAGCCACAGTCTCTGAACCTCAGTCTCCTCATCTGTAAAATGGAGAGTTTAGCAGCCACTTCACAGGACTGCCATGGAGATGAGGCAAAGTGGTAAGGCAGGGAGGCACCCGACAGGGTGGGGTGCAGTGTGGGCTGCCCTGCCTTCCTTTATAGAAGGAACAGTAGGGTGGGGATCAATAAGTAGGCCTCACCCCAACACTCTCTTTTCCCTTCTTGAACAAACATGTATTAAAGGTGTCAACACCTCCCAGACACTATTTCTTAAGAGGGTGCTGGAACCAGGAAGGGATGAATGGTATGAATTTCTCTTGACAAAAACAGACTTAGCTTGGTGGAGAGGACAGGCCTTCACAGAGAGCTGGGAGGCTGGATACCAGCTAGCAGCAAAAACCAGGTAACTCCTGGTATCTCCCTGGACATCAACTGTGAACTGGGGTGGCAATGCTGGTCTAGTCAGCCTCAGAGAGAATGGTTGTGAAGGGCAGACTGAGAAAAAGAACACTGTAAAAGACCCCAAGAGGTAGGTACCTTTTCAGTTGAGTGATGCCCATATCTTCTGCAAACATAATTAATCAAATGCTACATCACTTCCTGGGGAATCTGCACAGGACCTTAGTATTCTCAATGTGGTACTCTGGGAAGTCTCTACCCACTGATTAGAGTTGGCCCTCATGATGAAGGAATGCCAGGGAACAGGAGTCACCTGATAAACTGGTTGACTTTGGAAAGTGACATCCTCTTTCTTAGTCTATTTCCTCAGAAAGGCTGCTGTGAGGACAAGAGATCACAGGCACCAGGACAGATGCACACTCAGTGGGTGCTTGCGTCTCTCCTGGGCTCCACAGTGGAAGGAGGTCCCCCAAGCGAGCACTGAACCACCACCCTCACCTCCTTCAGGGTGACAGGGTGTGGTAATGAGACGGTCCCAGAGGACAATCAGGAGCTCAAGTCTTAGTCCCTGCTCTGGATGACTATTCCCATCTTCCGACAAGTCCCCGCCCCTCTCAGAACCTCAATTTCTCCAGTTTCACAATAAGGGGTTTAGCTGAGCTAATCCAGTTCTAGTGTTTCAGGATTTCAAAGTTTAACAAAAGCACTTACTTAAGTGCTACATACTAAGCCATGTGAGGCCTGCATTGGCTGGGGCATGCCAGGGCCCCTGTGTTCATGGGAAGGAGCAGGAGAGGCTGATACACCAGCAATGGGGACAGTGGACTAAGCTAACAAGATCACTAACACTGGCCTTAGGCTAGGAAACCAGGCCTGCCACTATCTGAGGGACCTTTGCAGTTTTCTTCATTTCTTTGAGCCTTGACTTTCTCATTTGTGTAACAGATGAGCATTTTTTTTTAAAGACTTATTTATTTATGCATACAGAACTGGGGTACAGGCCAGAGGTGCAGGGGCAGTGAGAGGCCTCACCAGAGACAGAGTGGGGAGCAGAACAGGCTGATGGATGAAGATGAAATACTCTGCTGAGGGGAGCAGCAGGCGGGTCAGGAGAGGTCTGCTGCGCCATGTGGGTCACCTCCAGGGCGGGGACTGAACTCATGCTGGCTTTAGCTTCTCAGTGCTGTGTTTTAACCCACTGCGCCACCAGGGAGGGCCCACAGATGTGCATTTTTAACCTGGGAACTGTGCTGCCCCCCAGGAGAAAGGGAAAGGGCTACCATAGGCGGCCAGGGGCAAAAAGGACTCTTTGGCTGAACACATAGCACTTCTTTTCCAATCCCCCAACCTGCATGGAAAAAAAGCTCCCACAGGTGAGCCAGGTTACAGACACAGGGGTGGGAGGAAAGGGCTTAGACGCTGCCTCTAGTCCTGTTTTGGGGGACAGCAACTGTGAATTATTCATTGTTGAGCCCACAGTGACTACAAGGGAAGTTTGCCGATGACCTGTAGGTTAAAAGAGTAAATAGGGTAGCCCTAAAGGCTTTCAGGCAGACCCCTCCAGCACTCCCACACCTCAGGCCCTGATAGGAAGCCTCTCAAACAGCTTGGGCCACATCACTGCCCCTCTCCAAAATGAAATCAAGTTCTCCTTGACACAGGCATCTGGAAGTTGTCCCCCACTCCCTCCCCAGCTGAGATCTTGATCTGAGCCTACAGTGACAGCTTCTGAACAACTCTCAGCCTCTGCTCAGTCTCCCAAACCTTGAGAATCCCCGGGCTGTGACAGCAAGGACAGGGCAGGACCCAGGACCTGGGTCCCGATGCCACTCCCTGAGAGCAGCCCAGCCCACGTCCACCCATCCTGCCCTGGCCTTGCCAGACAAAGCCTGTCTGTCCATCCAGGCTGTGGGCTACGCTTCCCTCCCTCCTGCTCTTCTTTACTCAGGGCCCCTCTTGCTGCAAGGTCCTTCAGCTGAAAACTGAGTAAGTTCTGTCTTGATTTGCCTGCTTTATTCCCGACAGGAAGTATGAGCAGTTTGGGGCATGGCCCTGCCTTCTTCACTGCTCAGCCCTCTCCCCACCACTGGTGAGTGTGGCAGACACAGCTGGAAGGACAGAGTCCAGTGCTAGGAGCCCGCCCCTGGTTCAGACTCTGGTGTGATTTCAGCTCAGTGCCTTCTAGCCTCACGCAAGTCTCAAATCTGTTTATTCTTGGGGTCCTCAACAGGGACGGCACAGAACTGGAGGAAGCATTTTTTGTGACAGCACACGCAGTCTAGTATCTGACACTTGTCTGGGAGACAATGATAGCGATGACTTACTAAGCTTCCTGAACGCTGTGACCATGTTACTTTCCTGTCTGTTTCTTCCAACCTTAACTTGGTGCAGCAGGAGCCCTGGCTGGTTTGTGACTGCCTGTGCTGTCTCTAGTCACTGTGCCGATATCTGCTGGCAGGGCCCCGGTCTCCCTCCCGTGAGGTGACCTCTCTGGGGCTAGGTGGTCTAGCCCTTGTCGTCTGTGTCACTAACCCCTGGTGCCACAGCACTGCATTTCAGGCCTATAGAACTTGACAGCTGGTCATTACAACTTCCAGAGGGAACCCCTGGCAACAGAACTAAAACAGACAGGGTCCCGAGACTTGGCCTAGACCAGCACTCCATCTGAAACAGGCCTTTGCCTCCACCAGTTGCTCCTCAACATGGAGCCACCCATCCTGCTCCCCTCTACTGTGAGCTCACTCACGCTGACGCCAGAGAAATCCCCAGGTGGAAATTACATTAACGTCCTGCTCCACAGCCACTTAGTCAGCTCTGGAAACGCAAGGCAGAAAGAATTTCAGGGCCAAACTCCCAGAGCCTTGAGGGCCGGCTCTTCCAACAGGATCACTAATGCCGCACATCTGTACAAACACATCAGCTCACCATGCACTTCTGCACCGGCAACTCATTTCTGCCTCACCACAGTTCTTGACTGCTATTTTGCAGACACGGAGACTGATGTTGTTCAGTTGGGTAGTAAAGGAACCAGGAATGGAGACTCCTTAACGCCAAACCTGGTGCTTCTTTTTTTTTTAAAGATTTATTTATTTGTGCATACAGAACTGGGGTACAGGCCAGAGGCTCAGGGGCGGTGAAAGGCTTCACCAGAGACAGAGTGGGGAGCAGAACAGGAAGATGGACGACATACACTGCTGAGGGGAGCAGCGGGCGGGTCAGGAGAGGTCTGCCACGCCATGTGGTTACCTCCGACCACCGGGGCAGGTGGGGATCGAACTCATGCGGAAGTGGCTTTAGTTTCTCAGTGCTGTGCTTTAACCCGCTGCGCCACCAGGGAGGGCACAAACCTGGTGCTTCTTATACCACTCTTGTTCAACTTACAAATGGCAGGTGTAGGTGATGCTAGAGCTGACAGGGCTGGCCGCTGGCTACATGGGTTACCTGTCCGTGTCCTCTTGTGGGCACAGATAGGATTAGACTCATTCTTGTGCCTTTGGAGCTGCGCACTGGACCTGGCACAGAATTCTAGAGGAAGATATGCTCAGCCATTTGGGTACTGCACCTCACCCAAGGACTCTCTGAACCTTTCCAGTGCCTATCAACTATCATCTGCTCCATCATACTGCAGGATCAGCAGGCCAGACGCTGCTGTTATGTATCTGACAGCTGCATAAAAAAGCTACCATCACACAACCAGTTTGCCCTGGGACTGGAAGGGAATCCAGGTATTCTGAAACCCATCCCCTGGCCTCCTCTGATGTCATCCTTGGAATGGCCTGGAAGCTAAGCAACCTCACCCAGGGAGGAAACTACAGGAAATGAGCAAGCTTCCAATACTACTTTCTCTTTCCAGTGTCTTCTTCCAGAAGATGCTCAAACCCCTGTCAGTCTGAGGCAGCAGAGTGGACACAGCAGGAGGCAGTCTAGGTCAGAGGGAAATGTCCCCTGCAGCCAGGGTGACTAGGCTCCAAGCCCACAGCACCTCAGTGACTATGAACTTGCATGAGCTCTCACTCCTGAGTCTAAGCTTTCATCTGTAACCAGGTGTGAACCCTAGGATTTGTCCCCACAAAAGGAAGCTCCCACTGCATGCCATTACAGGATGGTTACCCAAGGTGAAGGAAGACAGCCCCATGACTGGCCCATTACTGCTCATTGCAGTGGGTCCCTCCCCCACCCCCACCATACTCAATGGGTGATCTCAGGGCCAGAAAAGAAAAAGGCAGAGAAACACCCAAATTCATTCCCTCAGCCTAGAACTCTCTCTTAATACCCATATGCATGACCCAACTGGGGTAACTGGTGCTGACCAGGCTTTACAGGGAATTAGTTCAGGGGAACTAGAAGGATTGCAGAGGCCAGCGTAGACTGCAGCTTTCTGTGGAGGACTGATGAAAGGTGGGTGCTGGCTTCCCCCTCTCCTCCTCAAGCCCAGCAGTGCCCTCACCCTGTCCAGACTGGGCTCAGAGGCCCCCTGGTCCAGACTGCTCCCGAAGCTTGGTTATCCGCAACCCTACCTCCAGCTGCCAGCTGTGATGGACCCCTGGGCACACTTCCCAACAAGGCTAGGACCCCACACTGCTCCTCTACTACAGAGCTTGTTATCTAGAGGCAGCTCTCTCTCCTCACAGCCTGCTCCCTGTGAAAAAGATGCCCTCATTCAATTCAAAGGCCTTCTCCTCTGTGAGGCTTCCCAATCTAACCTGCCCCCTCATCCAGCAAAAGGTCACCCTGCTCGAGGCTTCTGGGCTGCCCCAGCAAGGTATTAATACGTTTTGTGGCCTGTGGTCATGCTGGAAACTGTCACCAGCCCATGTGAAAAGGTTTAAGCCAGAAGAGTGAAACGTTCTGAACAGAAAAGCTTCCCTCTGCTTGGAGAGGATACAATTGGCTCAAGTCTGCAGGACACTTAGGACTTTGCCAAGGTGGGAAATGGGCTTTAGGACCACTGTAGAGGCTGTTTCTGTCTTCTGTTGTCAGTGCCATACAACAAATACCTGCATGGTGTAACAGAGGGCAAGCCACTCTCATTGCGTCAGCATATGTAAGTCGTCCAGTTTAACAACAAATCAGTGAGACAGGAATCACTATCCTCATTTCAAGGATGAGGAGGCTGAGAATCAGAGAAGTGAAGGTTCTTGCCCAAGGCCACAGAACTAGGAAGCATTGGAAAGGGAGTGAAGTCCAGGTTCTTCTGATTCTATGAGGCTGGAGCACTAGGCCTCCAGATAGGTCTCCCAGCCTTCAGCACCATCCACAGCCAGAGAAAGGCTTCATAGAGTGACAAACCCTACCCTGCCGTGCTGCTTAAACTGGCCAGCAGCACTCCAGTGCCTGCAGGTTCAGATCCCAGCTCTCAGATCTGGCATTCATAGCCCTAATATTGGGCCCGTCTTCCCACTGAGTCTCAAGTTGAGTTCTAGTCCTCCACCTCAGTCCTCTGCATGGAAAAATGCAAAAATGGGTGATAATAGCTCACTCATCTCTGAGCTATTGTCAGAACACTGAATGGTTCCCTCAGCAGAAGACACTGTCTGCCTCTGGGGTATATTTACTCGACTTTCCCAGGCTACATTCCAGCCTTCCCTTCCTGGGTAGCACAGGCTCCAGACCCATCTCACTTCAGCTCTCTGGAACTTCAAAGCCACCTCTTCCCCACCCCCTTCCTTCAAGAGGGCAAATTAGAGCCTGGGAATTTGGTGAAGGCAGAATACAGGTATGTGTTAAACCTCAAAGTGTTCGCAGGTTTTGGGACCAACCAGTCAGCCAAAACAGAAGGGCGGAGAGACTGCCAATACCTCCCCTTCCAGAAGGGAAACTGAGGCCTGAAGTGGGAAAAGAAGAGTTCCCGTGGTTGCCTCCTTCCCAGAAGAGTAGCATCCAGACAAAGTACCACGTTAAAGACTGGGTGGAGGGGAAGGAAAGGAGGGGTGTTGGCATGACCTAGCAATAAGGATCAAAAGCCCAGCAGACTGCTGCTGCCTCAGCCCTGCCTCATGGGTCAGTCTTGGGCTTTGCAAGTCTGGACTTACCATCAGAAGGCTAGGGCAGGCAAGAGAGAAGGACCGGCAGAGTTCCTGAGTCACCTCTCCCAACGGGCCAGCTGTGGGTTGCTAGCACTCATCTCAGGCTCCAACCCCGGCTATCCCCACCGCCTAATCTGAGTTCTCACCCCCATCCAAAATCGGGTGACTGTCACTTAGAGAGGCCCAGCAACCTGCCCAGTGGTCACCAGTGGACAGATGCTTATCCCATTAGAAACCAACATTGGTAAGATTTCTACTCTGCAGCCCATTAGGGGCCAGGATCTGTAGAAGTCATTGTCTTATCACCTACTGGATCGGAGGACAGGTCCCCCCTAACCTCTGGGGGCCGGATGCAAACGGAGAACGGATCTCAAAGCGCCGGGCTGGGGCCCGCCTCTCCGCCAAGCAGACACGTCTCTCTGGGTCACATACACTTTCCAAAAGAAGAGCGGGGCGGGCAACACAGAACGTTTTCTCTTCTCTCTCCAGCCCCCAGCAGGAGCCCAGGACTGGTCGCTTCCCTCCTCACAGCCGGCTCGATTTAAGGTGCTCAGCACCGCTCCCTCCGCCCAGTCCTGGCTCAGACCAGTCCCAAGGGACTGCCAATCTTTCCACCGCCCCCTACCCCTCAGGCCCTATCCTATCCCTCACAGGCCCCAGAGCTGCAGGAGATGAATGAGGGGAGGACTGTCAGCGCCCCCCACCCCCTAACTCAGGCAGCAACCGAAGGGGGCGGAGAAGAGAACCCCGGCTGTTGCCCGAGGAACCGCTAGAAAAGTTTGAAGCCAAGTCAGGGGCCCGGGTGGACAGCAGGGGAGCGAGGAGTTGGGGCGGTGTCTAGCTTTCGGCGCTCACACACTCCACGGCCACCCAGCCGACACGTCGACAGGCACCGACCACGTACGCGGACACACAACGCTGAGCACACGAACACCCACAAACTGCCGCGGGAGCACAGAACGAGGACACCGGCGCGAAACAGTCACGCAAAGCCACGGACAAAGGCTCAGGCAGATGTACGTCCCGCGACCCGAACCCAAAAGACCCACAAACGCGAGATGCACGTGTCCACACAAAGACCCCAGAGGCCCCGGCCCACGCCCACGGCCCCCGGCCGGAGCCTTTGTCTCCTAGAAGCCCTCTCCCCTAGGTCGGCTTCCCCGATCGGGCCGAGCCCCAGGCATCGGTGTCCGCTGCGGACAACGAGGGTCTAAGAAAAGTTGAGGGGCTCCGTCTCCGCCCGAGTACAGCGCCGCCGCCAGCCGGATGAGAAGAGATGTTGGGGTTCGGGGCTCCGGATCTCCGCCCGCAGCATGGATTCCTGCTCCACCCAAGGAAGGACCCACACCTACCTGG
>NW_004567116.1:40811013-40863972 GCF_000260355.1 Condylura cristata | reverse complement strand
TGGCTTTTGCTGGCGGCCCGGCGGCCTAGGGAGTGTCGCCAAAGTGCCAGCCTTTCCTCCGCCCGCCTGCGGAGCCAGGGTTCCACCCTAGGGAGCGTCTCAAAAGTACGCACGCCGCTCTCGGTCTCTCTCCCAGCTTCCTGAATCCTAGATCCCTGGCCCCTCCCAGAACAATCTCAACAGATGGCCTCTCAGCCGAGAACATCTGGGGGTCGTGTGTGCGTGTGCGTGTGTGTGTGTGTGTGTATGAGAGACAGAGAGAGAGAGAGAGAGAGACAGAGAGAGACAGAGACAGAGACAGAGAGAGACAAGGTTCTGGGGAAATCACCAGTCTTTTCTGGAAAGAACCATCTACTTCTGGTTCAGTTTCAAGAAACTGTGAGACTAGGCAGCAGTTTGTCTGCTCCTCCCAAATCCTCTCCCACCCCTCCTTATGATAAAAAGGGCAGGAAAGCATCCAGAAAACTTTTGAAAATGGGGGTGCAAAGGAGAATGTTCCCTAGAAGGCTGGGGTGGGGGGGTGAATTTGATGCCCCCTCTACACATTCAGGCTTTGTGTGGGGAGTGAGGGATCTCCTCAGGCACCTCAGTGCACTTGGCCAGCTGCTTGAGGCTTGAGGGAGGCTTTGATCTTGAACCCTGGACCTCCCAGGAACTTCTCCCAGCTGTGGAGTGGCCCTCTGGGAACTGAGATTGGGCAATGTTTCCCCTGTGGGAGCCCAGACTTGCACACCCAGTCATTTTGCTCTGTGTCTTCTTACTACTTTTTAAATATTTTAATTAAAAAAAAAAAAAAGTTGCCTGGGCTTGTGTGTATGTGTCTGCCTGCCTGTCTGCCTGGGGGAGGAGGGAGGAGTAGAGGTCACTATTCTAGTCCTCAGGGTAGCAAAATCAATCTGCTGCCTAGGAAACAGAAAGCTTTTCGCAAGCCCCACTCCCCAAGTTATTGTGTGGTCCTGATTACCCACCTGGACTGAGATCTGGGGAATCTTCCAGTTAGGGAGTTCCAAGGAGAAGACCTGATCTGTCTTATCAGTGTGGGAGAAGGGAGAACTCCCTGGATTCTTTTTTCTCTGCCTATCCTCTTCCCGCAATAAGAAACCTAGCTTCCATCACTGGGAGGCCAGGGGCCAACCTGCTCAGATTTCTCATCAAATAGTCTTTGAAATCATGCCACTGGCCTCTTTGCCTCCTGCAAAGATGATGAGGGGCCACTGGCCTCTTTGCTTCCTCCTGAAGCTGAGATGTCAACTCTGCATCAGTATCTCTGCATCCTGGGGCTTTTCCCAAGATTAAGTCTTCCTGACTTCCTGACCTCTCCACCCTGCCTTACTTGGTAAACACAACTCTCCCTCTACCACAGGCAGCCCCCACCCCCCCACCCCCAGCTTGCCCTGAGTTCAGGTTCTATTGATAGATCTGCTACCTCTTACAGGCTCTGGATAACCTTAGTTAGGCAGGTTACCTGACCTTTATGAGTTTCAGCAACTGCAAAAAAGGCTGTGGTGAGAGTAAAAGAGGTAACTTAGTAAAGCAGTAGTCTGGCCTACAATGTGTTGTTAATGCTATTATTACTCCAAAAACAATGTTTCCCCTCATTCTTAAAAAACAAAACAAAACAAAACAACAACAACAAAAAAAAAAACGGTGAAATGCACTGGACTATGGTGATGGCATATGGGTGATTTGGTGATGGGAAACCCAAGGGGACTGCAACTGAGATCGGAAAATGCACAAAAATATGTAAAAATAAACTATTATAAAATTTAAAAAACAAAGAACAAAACAAAACAAACAAACAAAAAAACAGCGCAAGGTCCAGAGGTCTCAGTGAGAGGAAGCCTGAGGATCTGAAACAGAGAAAGATTGGTTAAAAGCTGAGGCCCCTCCCCAGTGGCGCAGCGGTTTAAAGCACAGCACTGAGAAGCTAAAGCCACTTCCTCATGAGTTCGATTCCCGCCTGCCCCGGAGGTGACCACATGGCGTGGCAGACCTCTCCTGACCCGCTGCCCCCCTTAGCAGTGTACTTCGTCGATCTGCCTGTTCTGCTCCCCACTCTGTCTCTGATGAAGCCTCTCACTGCCCCTGAGCCTCTGGCCTGTACCCCAGTTCTGTATGTACAAATAAATAAATCTTTAAACAAACAAACAAACTAAAGCTGAACTAGCAGAGAGGAGAGAGGTTTTGCTTTAGAATCTGGAAAGCCAGCAGGCCTGGGAGGCTGAGTCAAGAATGAGCCTCTGACCTTTTGGCCCTATAGCTTGCCAGCCAGCTCCCCTACCGTAGGGAGGGCTCTCTTTCTAAGGAACTGGCTTTTGCCTGACCTGGGGACTTTCCTTCCAGAATGTAGACTTGTGGTATGAGGCTCAAACTCAGTCAGCATCAGAGGAACAGGCAAATACTCAACTCCCAGGAATCTCAGGGGTGCTAACTTTGTGTGTAGGGTCCAGCCAGGGGATAGAGGTGAGGGGTCGGCTCCTCCAAAGGGCCTCACTTCATGTAAGCATCACCAACAGCTCTTCACACCTTGGCCAGTGGCTGGCCGCAGTTTCTGAGCACTTCTAGTTTCACCATTTCCCCTGATCTTCCTAAATGGGAGATTACCTACAGAAGTTTTGGGTGGGGACATCTAGCTGGACCCAGTGTGCCTCAGGTCAAAGGTCTTTCTGTCTTCAGACACCCCTTCTGTGTGCTGTCCACAGAGCAGCAAAATGGATCTCTGTACACTGCAAATCTTCCAAATGGTTCTTGACACATGCTGCTTTAAAGTCCTTCAATGACAAAACCGAAACTCTAGTACAAAAATGAATAACAATGTAAAAAATACATAAATTAAAACTAAAAAACCTCGCTGACTTAGTAGTCAAGGCCCCTACAATATGTGTGTGTCCATCCCCTCCCCTTCCCCTCTTCCTCTCCCCAACTCCTACCTCTTCAGCGTCATTTCTGGCCACCTCATACAATACATCCTGAGCCCTTGGTCCTCTACTCACATGGATACTGGGTGGAGGAAGATGAGGGAGGGGAACGCCTTTGCATTTTTCAAGTCTCTGTCAAATTAGTCCCCTTCCCCAGTTAGCCTTCTGCTTCCTTCTCTTATGTTGCCATACCCTTTGTGTGGAAATGCATTCTCATTTTCACCATCCTCTTCACCCTTCTTGTGGTCATACTGGCCATTGTCATAGGCCAGGGGCTGTATTTGGCTCAAAAGTCTGCACCTCACTGGAAACTGACTGTGCTAAAAGATCACTGTCTTAAGTCCCTACCCTACCCAAATTGACAGTGGCAAGGCACAGAGGGCAAGAGATCTTTCCGGTTGCACAGCACGTTCTCTGCAGAGCTAGATAAATAGAGCACCTGTGCCCTTTCTACAAGTTGCACAATTTGGCATGGTGGAGCAAACCCGGAGCTAAGAGTCACAAGTACAAATCATTGCTCTACCCAGGGCTGTCTTTGGACTTAGGGTAGGTCACTTAACCCTCAATTTCTTTACCTGTAAAGCAGGTATAAATAAGAAGCCCTGCCTCGCAGGGATATAAGAAGGACCACATCAGTTACTACAGATGTTATGTAAGCCTCAGGGGACTGAGTACTTTTGACCACTTGATCTGGCCAGCCTCAGTGTGACTGAAGGCGTTTGGTTGAACTTCTTTTAGAATTCGCTCTTAGAATTCGCACACGAGCCCCTTTGACTGCCTTGTTCATTTCTCACCTTTTGGAAAAGCTAAAATGCCTTGCTTTTTCTCCCCCTTATCCTAGTTGTCAACCCCCAAGCAGGAACTCTTCAAATCCAACGTGCTTCCATGAGAAATATTTTTCTCACTGTTTTCTTCTTTCTAGGTGTTGAAGCTGGCAGACCTAAAATTAATAGACCGTGTGAAGATAAGAGAAAAGAAGAGTTGGGAAAAAAGAATACCTGTCCATGCACACTCGGATTTTGCAGGTATGGGCTGGCCTGTGGCATGCTGTATTTCTTTATAAGCTCCTTGAGGGATCCTGATGTCAGCATAGGGATGAGGGACATGGCAGACCACCTTACAAAGCCCTTCCACACACACTCATTTTAAGCATCTGAGCAAACTTCTCAGGTGGTCGCTTACCAGCTCCGTTTTACAGATGTGGAAACTGGGACTCAGAAGTCACTCACACAAAGTCAATCAGCCAGTACTTCAAACTGGCTCTTTGAGATAACTTTGCTATTCTTCTACTGGGCAGAATTCCATGCCTGGGCTTTGCTGGTGTCTCAGTAGATACTGGGTGACAAACATGCCTCTCTTCTTGCCACATCAAGTGCTCCCCTAAAAATTTCTCTCCCACTCTTCCACCTCACACTCCCCCCGGCCTGGAACAATGTTCTCAGTCAACGGAACAGCTGTAGTCCTTCTGTCTTCTGACTCTGCCACTTCCCTCACAAAGACCTTCCCATTTACTGTATTTCCCTTCCTCAAAGCCTGGATGCTCTTGGTTTGTGCCTGTGTGTATTCCTTTCACCAGCCCGGCCTCTTGCTCTGATTTGATAATATTCCCAGCTGTTGAGTTTATTACCATCTCCATGTTGTTTTTCCTGCTGTTTCTTGACAAAAATGGCCCCTGTTCTATTCAGTCTTCTATTATCAAGCAAAATTCAGCTCAGTATCACCTCTTCCAGGAAACCTTCCCAATCCTTAACTCCACCACAAGAAGAAGCCTTTTCGCTGTGCTTCCATGCACAGCGAGGATACCTTTATCTCGAACCAGGTAATACATTCATTCTTTCATTTTGGTGAGGTGCAGACTTTTGAGCCAAATTGCTCTATATGAGTCTCAGAGTAGATGGTCCTTAAACTACTCTCTCTGCCTTCTTTCTCTTATCTGTAAAATGAGGGAAATAGTTCCTTCCTCGAAGATTCAATTGTAAAGATTCATTGTAAAGATTCAATGAATGAATTCATATAGCATGTGTAGAAGAGTGTCTGAATGTAGTGAGGAATTGCTGAATATTAGCTATCACTACAGTGATTTATTAAGGCATTCTACAGTAAGGGAAAAACAATTGTAAAATTGGACAGAGAAATTGAGGCAGAAGCTTGATGATGTAGCTCAGGAGACCACAGTGTGGGGCATGGAAGACCTGGGAGGCACATAGTTTCTCTATCCCTGCAGAGGAAAAAAAAAAAAAACAAAAAAAACGGTGGCTTTGACCTTTGTTGGGGGGAGTTGTGCAATAAAGAGGGCGTTTCCCTCAGTTGCAGCCTTTCATCCCTTCAGCCTTTGGGATTGGAGACCTTGGCTTATAAGGTGGTAAAATACTGTTGGTCAAATCTCCCAAGGTCTCCACCTCCAGATTTCCCAGCGTGGCAGTGGTGGCAGAGGCAGAGAGCAGGAACAAATTGTTTCCTAACAGCTGCCAGAGCTGGCCTCCTGGCAGGAGGCTGGGTCCACACCTGAAGCCCTTCTTACTGAGGCTTCCAGCCTTTGCAGGGTCCCAGAATCTCTGACCCCACCCCTGGATCCAGGAACTAAGCTGACTGGCATGTTCCGCTAGCACACCTGCCACCATAGAGCCACCACAGGAGCTGGAGGACTGGTGCGGGTCAGAGAGCAGCAATATCCTTGTGTCTTCCCATGTAACTTGTGGTTCAGAAAGGGACAGTGGCTTGTGCAAGGTCACAGAGCTAACGTATAAGGTTTCTAGACTCCCTGCAAGAGCCCTTTTCATTTCTCTCTGTCACAACTATAGCTGCATATTTTTCGCTCATGCCATCCTTCCATCCACTTGCCCTGCTGTCTTTATCTGTCCATCCCCCCAGCAAATATTTATCTATGGAGCCTCCGACTCATGTTAGGCCTGGTACTGGGCTCCAGGAGTCATAGTGTCCTTTTGGTCCTGTCTCCCTAACATGGAACACTCTCCACGCTCTGCAGTGGAGTCCCCAACTGGGGACTTGGGGTTCCATTACTGGCTTTGTCACCAATTGACCTGGGAAGAAGAGCTTATGAATAACATGTTAATAATTTATTAATAAGCAAAACAGTTTCTTAATAACATCTTTGTATGGAAATTTCCAGGTGACAGCCTATCTGATCATGGTCTCCTTGGCTCATCACTTCAGCACCCACTCCAGGAAAAGAGGTCTCATTGACACTGGTGCAGAACTTTCTAAGTAGGCCTGGTTCTTGAGGGAAAATGAACTTTGTTATCAAACTTGGATGCACAAGTATGTTATTGGGTGCAAAGGGTAGTGTAATCTGTTTATTGCTTTCTGTTCCATTTACCAACAGAGGTACAGAATGCTATCCCCATAGAAGTTAATTTTCAGAATCACTCCTGTCTAGAAACATACAAGTTCTATCAACTGATTATCAGATTTTTTTGAGGAAAGTTCATAGTAAGGAGATTATATTATCTCATAACTAAGCGCGCGCACACACACACACACACACACACACACAGGAAACAGAAGTTTGACAGGACAATATAGAGGATACATTCTCCCATTTTGTTTTTTCACCTTTTATTTTCTAGCCTAGTCTCCTCAGCTAGGAATAACAATGGTGGTGACAACCCTGTAAATTGATTTCAAATCCCATAGCAGGCAGTTTGAGAACCTTTGTTTTATTATCTCCCATGTTCAAACAAAAACATCAAAAAAATGAAAGAGTACCTCTTCCAGGCTATTTGCTCTGTTCTCACTGCTCTCTCTCTCTTTCTGCTCAAGTCTTCCTCTGAAATACCCACTTAGAAATATTGACGGAACATTTACGGAGTAAATACCAAGCATTTAACTTGCCTTGCATCAAATCAACTTTTTAAGTGACAGTCTAGCTTTGTGGTTTCCACTTTGCATTTCTCCCCTCCACAAAACCAGAAACTGGCCTGTGCTACTAGTAGCTCAGCTGCCTCCGTTCTCCCCAGCTGTCTCCTGTGACACTTGTCACAGCCAGCTCTCTCCTCAGCTTCCTCCTCATTTTCTCCCTGTATGACTGGCTGCTCCTTCTTGGTTTCTTTTCTGGCTTGTCCTGGTTCCAGCCCATCTGTGACTACTCTGTACCCCTAGCTATCACCCTGCATTTACCTCCTGGGCTGCTCACCCAGCTCCCACCCAAGCCTTCAGCTGCTGTCTGATGCCAAAGAATGTGTCTGTGTCTCCAACCTGCATCTCTCATGTTGGTCTCTCTGGCTACCTGCTTGCTCAACGTCTCCACTTGGGAGTCCTCTCGGCCTCATATTCCGCTTGCCTATATCAAAGATTTAACTCCCACCCAAACCTGCCCTACCCAAGTCCTCATCTTGAGGAAAGGTGCCTGCCCCCAATGCCCAAGTGTATCAACCGGGGACTTGGGACTTGTCCAAGACATCTCTTTCTTGTCCTCATAGTCTGTGTGTCCTCGAGATTCTCGAACCTGTCCTCTGTTGTTTGTGACACCTGTCATTTCTTGCTTTGACCATGGAAATTACTTTCCTGAGGTCTCCCTGCTTGTATGTTATCGCCTCTAGGTCAAGCTCTTTCAAGCAGCCTGAGGGCTTCTTCTGACATACATTACTGATCTTGTCTCTACTTGGTTTAAACCTTCCCATAACTATTACTCTTTTTTTGAAGTTTTATTTATGTATGCATACAGAACTGGGGTACAGGGCAGAGGTGCAGGGACTGAGAGGCTTCACCAGAGACAGATTGGGGAGCAGAACAGGCAGATCAACGAAGTACACTGCTGAGGGGAGCAGTGGGTGAAACAGGAGAGGTCTGCCGCGCCATGTGGGTCACCTCCAGGGTGGAGATCAAACTCGCACTGATCCTTCTGTGATTTGCTTGCAGTGCTGTGTCCCAAACCCTTGTGCCATCAGGGAGGGCCCCATAACTATTACTTTTAGGATGAAATTGCGATTGTTTACCTTGAAGAACACTGTGCAAGTTGGTCCCACCCTTTTTCTGTCTTTTCTGTATCCAAATATGAGCTCTGTGAGTCTATGGACCCTGTTGAGTTGTGACAGTGTCCCGAGCGTTGAACTCCGCACCTGGCACATAGTAGGCACTCCGTGAGCATTTATAGAAGACCGGACTTTTGGCTTAATGAATGCTAGCATGGACTTAATGACAAAAGCATAACAGCACCACGGTGTTAGGAAGGAAGAGTAACCAGTTGTTTGGAACAGACACAATCAGAGTCATAGAACATTGGGATGATGGAAATACAGTGACTTGATTTCACAGAATGTAGAAAATGGGACCAGAAAATATTTCAGTTCCACCACATCCTGGACATGATCTCAAGCAAGCAAGCTGACCAAGTTCTTTCTTTGACTTCTCACTACCTAGTGCTGACAGAGGCCAGGGTTTGCCAGTGTGGGGACTAAGGGCAGAGAGACCATGGGGCCCCAGTGAGGGCACAAAAAACTTGTGATAGGGAACCGGTGTCTGACCAGAGCGAGGCTCTTTCTAACAGACTACTGTCCTGAGGCCTTGATTGGAAGACTTTAGTTGGGTTAGTTTACCCAATTTGATTGTTTTCTGAAGCATATTTCCCTGGGGGCTCAGAGGACAGAGCCTCTGCTTAGCTATGTCTGGCCTGTATCTCTGATAACTATGAGGGCCCAAGGGAGAGGACTAGCACCCTCAGGGGGATTCCCTATTGCTGGGACAGAGCAATAAATGAATAAATGGTGAAATTGAGACTCAGAGAGTGTAGGAATTTTCCCAAGGTCACACAGCCGGTGGGGGAACAACCATACTAAAAATCCACTCCTTTGGCTTCAGCCAGTTTCTCTTACCCCAAACTCTGTAGTTTGGGAGGCATTTACTTTGGTCTGGAATGATAGGTACAGTCTACAGGTTTCTGAAGACATTATATTGAGGGTCCATTCTTCAGATGGTGTGAGACCAGATAAGCAGAAGTTAGCTATTATATGTAATATGGATTATTCTTAGTTATTCTACATGTATTCTTGTTAATTATTCTTACTTGATGACAGCAAGGTCATGTGGATATGACATTTCTTACACACCTGTGTAAGAGGAAGAGAAGAAAGAGGCAGTTAGGTCAGGCTCTGTGTTGAGTATACACACATTATTTACAAGAGGCAATCAAGTTTCAGAGATATAAGGCAACTTACCTGAAGCCATTCAGCTTACAAATGGAAGAGCCAAGACTTGAACCTGGTCTCTGGTTCTGTGGCCCATACTGTTTCGCAGTACCACTCTGCTGTTGTTTGGCTAATCACTTGCCCACTGTAAAGTGGGCAGAGCAAGGAGGCTGCTGGGAAAATGATGGCTGAAACAGATGATGGGAGCAGTAAGGCCGAGTGGGGAAGTACTCGCTCCTACTCCACACAGACCTGGGCTTGAGTTATCTCTGCTGCTCCTTTAAGCACTGTCAAGACTCCATTTCCTTTTCTGTAAAATGAAGAAAACTGGCCCTCCCTGGGCAGCACAACGGATTAGGACGCAGCACTGCAAGCTGGTGCTTCAGCGAGAGTTCGAATCCCGCCCCTGAGGTGACCCACATGGCGCGGCAGACCTCTCCTGACCCACCAGTTGCTCCCCTCAACTGTGGACTTTGTTGATCTGCCTGTTCTCCTCCCCATTCTATCTCTGGTGAAGTCTCTCACTGCCCCTGCACCTCTGACTTGTACCCCCAGTTCTGAATAAATAAATAAATCTTTAAAAAAAAGAAAAAAGAAAAAAAATTATTACCTGGCAAGGTGGTAGAAGTGATTCAATGGAATCCCATGTAAAATCCCCCAGTTCTGGTAATTCTAGTAATTGTTCTGTGCGTGTTTATTTATCAATGACAACAATCCACTAAAATCAACTTATAGAAGTATGCCTTCAATAAAGCCTTCTTGGATAACAGGGTGACTCAGTTCACACACCTGCCCTCAGAGCTGAAACCAAAGGGTAAAGGGTGGAGAGCCAGGGCAAGGACTAATATTTACCAAGCCCCTGCTGTGTGCCAGTGAGTGTGCTAGGTGTCATAATCACTGGCATCACTGCTGTGTATGCTCACAACAAAGTAGGTACAATTATCAGTCTGATTATATAGTTGCAGAAACTGATGCTCAGAGAGGAAGCAGTTGGATGACTTGAGAGTGGGTAGAGGGAGATTTCAGCATCTGGATGTTGTACCTGAGACCCCTGGACTCCACTACACTCCTCCACATTCATATCTGCACATAGCTTCCCTCAGAACTGGTTTAGCTTCAGCTCCCCTGTGGTGGGCCATTTGACCCCCCCAACCAGGTGGGGGGTCCAAAGACTATCTGTCTCTAATGCACTTGAACCACAAGGTGAGGTCCCAGCTGTGTGTCCAGTCTCATTTCCTACCACGTGTCTGCCCACTCCAGCGTAGCCAATGGCCACCATGCTAAGTCTCAGGTTGAACCCTTCAGGACTATCCAGCCACTAAGACTTTGTTCCAGTCATTTCCACTCTTCATAATAACTGCTCTCTTTTTCCCCAATCTGAAATCCTGAATGACTCATTAAAAGCCTAGGAACAGGTAGATAAAAGTCTACTGTCAAAGCAAGGGCCTGAGGGGAAAAAGTCAGCTGGTCTGAGTTTGGGGATATGGAGTAGAAGATGAAAGGTAAAGGAAAGGGGGGCAGATAGAAAAGCAGGGCAGGAACTGGGTTGCAGTTACATAAGGCTGTGTGCCCGAGGTCAATTCAGGTCAGAACTCAGGAACTCAGGCAGGTGAGGAAAGTTCATCAGCTCCGGGTTTTAGTGCTATCAGAACAGACATTCAATAAGGGTGACGCAAAGGAGGGATCTCTTGGTCACTGCAATCTTCTGAGGACAGTGAACCTTCCTGCCCTAGACAGTTCCAAGCTGCAGAACAGTACCAAAGCAGGGGAAAGGCTATGTGTCTGTCGACAAGCTTTCGTTTTAATTTCTGGTGGTGGTCACAGACTTGGACATTTCCAGAGTGTTTCCCAACGCTCAGGCTGTGGCCCTCTTTGAGACTTACAGTGATCCTGGGAGGAGGCTGCCTGCCCTTGTTTTACAGACAGGTAGTTGTCCAGGGTCACACCATGAGAAAGAGGCAGAGTTGGAACTTGGAGATAGTCTCTGTGCAGCTGGCCTCTGTGACCGTGGCCCCAACCTATAAAGCCAACCATGGGCACGGTACATCTCTTGTCTTAACTCATTTATGACTCACAGTTCTACTTAGAAGGCAGCGTTGTTAATATCCCTACTTTTCATAAATGGAAACTGAGGCGTAAAGATGATAAACAATTTAATTCATGGAGGAACTAAGATCTGAGTCCAGCCTCTCTGGTTTCTTAACTGCTTCTCTTACAAGGGGGTACTTTATGTTCAGGAAGTTTTAATTTTGCTCTGAGGCTCCTCCTGCCCACTCACTGGTGGCCCTGCCTACCAGGCCTCTGGTTGCGGCACAATCAGTTGGCCCAGACCTGGATTAGCAGGTAGTCGAGGCATCTCCTCCATGGAGGGCTGCCAGCCTCATTCAGTCCAGCAAAGGTCAGGGCAAATTAGATCACTCCAGGGAACTCTGGCACTGGCTCTGGGCTTCTCACCTCCAGGGGGACACAGGCAGATCCACAGGCCTTGAACTCATATACAGTCCTGGTGGGGTGTGCTATGGAAAACTGGTTCCAAGGGGGTCAGGATGCTTGGCCAGAGTGGTCATGAGGTCAGACCCTAGGGTTCCAGCCTTGGCGTTGGCCCTGCTCACAGATCTTTGTCCCTGAGCACCAGCCTCCCTGTAAGGGCTTGGTTAGTGCACTTTATTATGACATTCCAGCCCCCACACTCTGTTCTGAGTTTTAACTCCTTGGGTATGTCTTCTTTTTTCATTGTAATTTTAATTTTTAAAGATTTATTTATTTATGTGCATAGAACTGGGGCACAGGCCAGAGGTACAGGGGCAGTGAGAGGATTCACCAGAGACAGAGTGAGGAGCAAAACATACAGGCTGGTGAAGTACACTGTGGAGGGGAGCACAGGCGAGACAGGAGAGGTCCTCTGTGCCATGAGGGTCACCTCCCTGGCTGGGGATTGAACTTGTGCTGCACTGGCTGTAGTCAGCTTCACAGTACTGGGCTTTAACCTGTCGCACCACCAGGGAGGGGCCCTTGTCTTCTTTTTTAAAAGAATAAAACTCTTTATCAATCACCTTCTAAGTCAGAAATTTATGACTGCCCCATTGCTAGATTCTGGCCCTCTAGCAATGGTCCTAACTCTAAAGAAGCCACTGATGGTGGAGAACAGGGCTGGTGTTCTGACTGTACTCCCCCGCATCCATCAGGCCATGCTGCCCTTCTGCTCTGTGGCCATAGGCCAGTCAGGTCATGTGACTATTACCTGAGGAGGAGAGGCAGTGCAGTGTTGACCAGGCACACAAGTTCACACCCTGCCTTGGCCACTAACTCTTTGGGTGCACTTGGTACACTTCTCTCCCACCAACTTCAGTTTCTTTAAAGTGCCTACCTCACAGGCTGCTGTCATGAACAGAGTCTCGGGGACAAGGCACCTGGTAGGTACAGACTCTTAGAACATGTTTGCTCCCCCATGGCAAGCCAATGAAAATGTTTGGGGTTAGGGGAGAGGGAGAAGAATAATGTGGTATGATAGAAAAAGGTTGATTTTTGAGCCAGAAAACTCCAAATTCAAAGTCTGGTTCTGTTTTTTACTCATTTTAACTGACTGAACTGAATGCATCAAAAATACATATGTTCATGTGGATCACCTTACAGTACCTTAGTGTGAACTGTTTTGGAAAATAGGGTCTTTATTAATGAAGTTAAAATTAGTTAAGTTAAAATGAAGCCATAGGGTAGAGCTAATTCCAACATGAGGTGTCCTTATAAGAAGAGGAGACTTTAATACTGACATGTCTTGAGGATGAGCGTCACGTGAGCAAGAAGACAGACATCGACAAGCCAAAGAGAGAAACCTCAGAAGAAACTGACTCTGCTGACACTTTGAGCTCAGATTTCCAGACTCTAGGACTGTGAGGAGAAAATTTTGCTTGAGACACCCAATTTGTGGTACTTTGATACGGCAGCTAGCAGCTATTCTAGGCAACATAGAATAGATACCCTTTATGTGCTTCAATAGTAGATGAAATGAGATACTGCTGAGAAAACAATAGCACATCATAGACCCATCTTAATACCAGCTTCTCCTCCTCGCCAAACATGAAAACAACAGTAGGCTCTGTCAAGGGAGGGGAGTAGAGATGGGTGAATCATGTTGGCCTTAGCATGAACCTGCAGGACACTGACCCTTGACCAGTCCCTCAGCTTTCCCCAGACTAGCAGTCCTGCCCTCAACCCCACCCCTGGCTTGTGACAATGTCTTTCTGTCTGGCAGGATGTGAGGTGACCAGGATTCACAGAGGCTTTTGCCTCTGCATATGCTCAGCAGTTAACCTCCCAGGAGTAGTTAACTAGCTGGCTGAGGGCTTGATATCCCGGCAGAGGGGTGAGGAGGGTGGCCTGGGGAGGTCTGAATGGTAGAGCTGTAGCCATATTTTCCAAAAGCGTGATTCATTGTATCGTTTATAAAAGTTTACATTATTTTTTCAATTGGGGTAAAGTTGGTTCTAACACTGTCTATGAATTAGGAGTGTAGATTCATACCTCTTAGATGTAAGTGCTGACATCATGCCCACAGCCAATGCAGCCATAATCTTCTTCCACCGTAGAACATTATGTCCTCTCCCACCTTTTCTCCCTAGATTTCTAGGCTTTGTTTTGATGTAGTTTTTTTCTGTTCCTTGTTTTGTTTCTTTATTTTCCACATGTGAGTGAGAGCCTCCTGTATTTGTCTACACCTACACTTCTGATTTATATATATATATATTATATGTATGTATTATATATATATTATATATATTATATGTATGTATTATATATATTATATGTACGTATTTTATATATATATATATATATAATCCCCTTTAGTTTCATTTTTATTGTTGCAAATAGTGAGTGTATCTTTTTTTTTTTTTTAAGAAATAGCTGAATAGTATTCTACAGTGTTTCTATACAACCTCATTTGCCATTGGGGATCTAGGTTGTTTCCATGAGGTGGCCATGGCCGTCGTAAACAGCACTGCAGTGAACATAGGCGTGCATCTGCCCCATTGAATTATCATGTTTTTGCATTCTTTGGGCAGATACCTAGGAATGGAATTGCTGGATTCTATGGTAGTCTCGTTTTAATGTTTCAAGAACCCTCCATCCTGCTTTCTGTAGGGGCTGCACCAGACTAGGGCCCCACTGACGGTTGCACTCTGTATCTTAGCTGATGCAAACAGAAACCCTCTCAGATCAGCAAATGGGTTTCTCTTGAGACAGAGAAGCTGAGACCCAGAGAGTGAAGGGACTCCTCCTAATACAGCAACGCTCTGCTGGGCTAAGAACTTGATATCCAGATTCAGGCTCCACCTCTTGCCATCACCAGGACTGCTTGTTTTCACTCCAAGGCTCTGGGAGTGAGGTTTGGTGGATCCAGGAGTCACCAGTTCTGGGCTCAAGTCTTAACTGCTCCAAGGACAACTGTGTGACCCTGGGCAAGCCCCCCTCCCCATCAGGCTATTGAGAGACTGTGTGAGAGAGGGGGGCCATCTCTGCCTATGGAACTCTCAAGGCGATCATTAATGGCAGCTATTGTGGCTGTTTCATAAGGAACTGCTCAGTAACTGCGCTGAATGGGATTCCTGGAGAGCCAGGAAGTGTGTCTGTGGGTGGGAAAGAGTCTGGCTCTTCCAGGGGCCCCAAGGCTTCCTTCCCACATGCCTCCTTCCCCCGTGTCTGGCAGGGAATATAATGGAGGGACCTGAGAGTGGGTAGCTCTGGAATCTACCTCCCCCTCTCCTATACCTGTCTGATGCCCCGTCTCCCTGTCTGCATTTCCGGGTTCAGCAAACACTGTTATGCTTTCCTCACAGCATCTATCGTCATCCACATTTATTTGAATGATTATATTTTATCTATCCTCTACCCCCCTTCACCCTCATAGCATAATGGTCACACAACAAGGATCTTATCTGTGTTGTCCCCTGCTGTCTCTCTTGGGGAGAGGACAGGCCCTGCACATGGCTGGTGTTCAGTCATTATTTGCGGAACAGCTGAAGGAATGAGTGGCTCCTTTGGCTTCAGCTCTTTGGGCACTTGGGGATATTGGATTAAGCCAGAGCCGACCCCTGTTTTCTAGAGTCTGTCAGACTATTGGGGGAGGCACACACAGATACAGATGGTCATCATGGTGTGACCTGCCCAGTGTTGAAGGTAAGAGGCACCTGACCTGAGGAAAGCCACAGCAAATGGTGTGTGACTTCCTCAGAGAGCAGGAGAAGCTGGGTGGGGAGGCCTGGAAAGCCTTTCAGGGAAGCCTCAGCTGAAGAAGTAAAAGATGAGTAAGAGTTGGAGGGGAAAAAGAGGGCACAGAACACCAGGCAGAAAATAACACTTGCAAAGGCAGGAAGGCCTGAGAGAGCAAGTCGAGTTAGAGGCCTCTGAGGCTGTGGACACGGGCAGGGGCTGTGGAGTGGTGAAGGGCTTCTGAGGGGTCTGAAGCCCGGACCACCAAAGGGGGAGAGAATGCAGAGCTGCAGACTCCCCAGGCTAGCACTGTCTCCCCTTTGTGCCTGCCTCTCTCTTTCTGACTCCTGAGGGAGAGCAGAAGGGGCTTGGGGGGCAGGCCCATCTGGCCTGGCCAGGGTGCCTTGGGGGGTCGGAGAAGCCCCTCCCTGCTCTGAGCCCAATTTCTCCTCAGAGCACAGTGGGTGGTTAAGGAGAGTGGTGCAGGCTCCTCTCCCACATTTTGGTGTGCTGGCACAGAGCAGGGGCAGGGGACATGTGGCGGTTTTTCCAGTCAGGAGACACTGCTGATGGCCCCAGGAAGTGTGATTCATTCCCCTTCACTAGGGACGGGATCTGGTTTCTGGCTCTTAGTCCTGCAGCGGGAAACCTTTCAGCACAGGCAGCCACTGGGGAACCACGGGGAACCTTGATCCCAGGGAGCTGGATTCTGATCTGTCACAGACCGTCTGGCTCCCCAGCAGTTCCACCTTTTCCTGGGCCTCCACCCTCCTTTGGAAAATGGACATGGCAGTGCTGTCCTCTCTCTGCAGAACCAGGCCCTGCTCCTCATCCTGGGTTTGGCACGGGCTCACCTTGGGCCAGGCTTTCTTCTTTTTTGTTTTTGGACTTCAGTCTCACCATTTGTGTGTTGACTTGGTTTTTACTTCTATTCTTTTGTTTTACTAATGAGAAGCACAGTGTTTACAGAACAGATAAACACAAGCAGCACAGCCACCCAGAGGCCAAGCCAGCTCTTCAGTGAACTGTGTTGCAAATTCTGAGATAAATCCCCACTTCATGAGAAAAGCTGACTCCACTTCTTTATCCAAAGTTGCTGGTGGAGGGTGTCAGGTCCTCCCCCTGTGTGTTCCTGACCAGTGGCCAGCAGACAAGAGAGCTGCAGAGACAGAAAAAAAAAATCTTCTAGAAATGAGGCTGAGAAAATGCCCCCTTTCTTTGCAACACTCATGCTTTCTCCTGCTGAGAATGGGCGTACTATTCATGACTTTGAAGAGGAGTTTCTTAGGGGGATATTTTCTGGCCAAATTGACCAATCCCAGATCCAATCTGAGTTATTCTTCAAGATATTTGAAACATCTTCCCCTCTCTCAATGTAATCTTTCTCTGACTGAGAGCTGCTCGGTCTGTCTCTCCCCAAGACTATGTGTGTGTTGGAGCTCTGTGTGTGTTTGGTGGGCTCTGTGATCTGGGCGGGTTGTGTCCTGGAGCTGCCTGCCCAGACTCCTGCTGGGCACCCAGAAAGATCCTTTCCATGTCTCCATCATCAGGAGAAATTGAGGCTGACACTCCTCCTCCATCCACATTACTGCTAGCGAGCTATTCTGCCCGGGAGCGCCACAGGGTCTCCTCCTGCACTTTGGGGGTCCCAGTTTGTGACATGGCTCAGGGGAAGGAGTGCTGCATCTGGGATCAGGGTGGGCAGCAGGCCTGGTGGGCAGGCTGTTGGGGAACGTGGCACTGGAGCTACAAACTTATTTTCATTTTTAGATGACAAAACTGAGGCCCAGGGCAACCGGATATTTTCTTTCTTTCTTTATTATTATTTTTTTCTTTTTTTGCATGGTCAGTATACTTGGAGCCCAACCAGTCTGGTTAAAAACTTTTTACTAATCTCTGCTGCTGACATTGGCTTGTCTCTCTGTTCCCATCATGGTCGAGATTGGGGGTCTGCTCCCTCCCAGAGCCTCCTCAGAACCAGCTCCCGGGCAGTTGTGCATTTCCTAAGGCAAGGGGGCTCAGGTGGGACGATGTCCACTGAGGTGGAGACTGGGGGGCCGAGTCAGTAGTCAGGCATCTCATCGTTTCATCACCCGGAGGGGTCCGGGCAGCACCCACAGCCTTAGGGGGGTTGGCTTCCACAGGACCTTAAAGAGGGTCTTTGCTGCAGTCGCCTGGCAGCCGACAATGTCCTGGTCTGGGAACCCAGAGTCCAGATAATAGGCCTGACAAATGACAGGCAGTGTGACCCCAGAGGAGGCTCTTCGCCTTCAGGGCTTCAGATTCCCTATGACTTTGGGGGAGGGGACAGGCTGATTCTCCCTACCCCCTCCCAGAGCCCCTCCCAAGTCTTTCAGGGCAGGGCTGCTGCTGGGCCTACCCCACATCTTCTCAGAGGAAGTCCTTTCATTTGGGAGAGCAGTTCCCGCAGACAGTGATGGAATGGGAGGGGTGGGAGAGGATGAGGTCAGCGGCTAGCTGCTGGCTGATGAGGTGAATCGTGGCCTTGGGTCAGACAGATCATTAACCAGCTGTCTGACCATTGCCAGAGTCCTCAACTTCCCTGAATTTCACTTTCCATATCTGTAAAATTATGATAATCATAGCAGCTGCCAGGCCCTCCTTGGTGGCCACAGCTGCTTCAACACGAGTTTGATCCCAGCCAGAGGGGTGACCGACATGGTGCAGCAGACCTGCCCGCTGCCCCCCTCAGCAGTGTACTTCACTCCATCTGCCTGTTCTTCTCCCCACTCTGTCTCTGGTGAATCCTCCCACTCCCCACACTTCTGGCTATACCCCAGTTCTTGTATGCATAGATGAATAAATAATATATTTTTTTAAATCATAGCAACACTTTATTTACAATAGGAAAGACATGGACTCAACCCAAATGCCCAAAAGTAGATGGCTGGATTAAAAAAAAGAGGTACATATACACAATGGAATATTACTCAGCAATCAAAAAGATCAACACATGCCTTTTGCAGCAACATGGATGGAGCTGGAGGGGAGCATGCTTAGTGAAATAAGCCAGAAAGAAAAAGAAAAATACCAAAAAATATATTCATAGCAGGTGTATAAAGGACCGGGATGGGGTGGGGGAATAACAATATACCAGAGACCTTTTACGGGGGTGGAGTAGAGAATGGGATCAAAAATGGGGGTGGGGAAGGAAGTGCACTGGACTATGGTGATGGCACACAGGTGATTTGGTAATGGGAAGCTCATGGGGGTTACAACTGAGATGGAAAAGGCCACATAATGATGTAAAAATAAACTATTTTATTATAAAAATTAACAACAACAACAAAAAATCATAGCAACTACTATAGCAAATAGTAATAGTAATAGCAATAGTAATAGTAATGGTAATAGAGGTACTATTTACAAGATAAAATAAGAATTAAAGAAAGTGTGTCTGTAAAAGCCTTGGCACTGGGCTGGATATAGAGTAAGCACTCAAAAAGCGTGACCTCGAAGGCAACCATGATGTGGGAGTGATGGCAGTGGTGGGAGGGTGGCCACACACTTGGACGGTATGCGGCAGGTACCTCCGCTCTTCCGGGCTTCCACTTGCTGTTTCTTCTCTCTGGCTGCCTCTCCTGAGGCTCTTCTATTCTGGCCCCACACACGTCTCCTGAGTAACGGAGGCTCTGCTGGTGCCGGGTCCTACAGAAATGAGCCTGGATGAAGAGTTCATGAAGATCAGCACCCAATGGCTGTACCCTGGACCTGGTGGGAACCCCCACTTTGAAGGAATTAATAAAAGGTTTCCCAGAGGAGACAGAATTTAGCCAGAGTTTTGCTGGAGGAGTAGGATGTGGCTGAAAGAAGAGAATAGAATTCCTTTTTCCATTTGAAGTCATTCCAGGCAGATGAAATAACATTCACAAAAGCAGAGAGGTGTGAAACATCATGTAGAGTTGGGAAACTGCAAGAAGCACAATATGGCTAGAAAGTTGGGGGCAGGCAGGAGGGTGAGAGATAATAACAGAAAGGAGGGCAGACCGTGACGGGCCTTGTGTGCTAAAGACCCTCACATTTTATCTAGAAGGCAATGGAGAGCAATGCCTTTCATCATGTAACAAATACACTCGAGGTCTGCTGGACCCATAGCACCGTTGCGGTGGGCACTGTGGTACCCTGCCAGCATCCTCCATCTCAGACTGGATCATTCATCCCTCTGATGGCTGACAGAAGCCGACACCCTCTTCTGCCATTGCCTTAGGCTGAAAAGAAGTTCCTCATCTGCTATCCCGTCTTTCTGAGGATCAGCCTGTGTTCAGTGACAAGTGCTTTTGCACATTCCAAGTCCCAGACCTCAACTAAAATGGTCAACTAAAATGCCACCCCAGCTCTAGAGCTCCCCCCACAGGGACAATTTATGGGGTCTAATTGCAGCCAAACTTTTCCCTTTGCTCATCTTTGCTTCCATCACTTCTCTGTAGGTATGATCTTGAGATCAATTCTCCATTTTCCTTCTGCCAGCAAATCATCTCAGAGTCTCTGTCCCCAGGAACACAGCCTGTGACATCACTGAGAGACGTCAGTGATGCTGGACATCTCATCCACACTCTGCTTTTGGAAGGTGATTCTGCCCACATGGGAGGGGGCGGGGAACCCAGAACTTGCGAGGAGGTTGTTCTGATTTAGCAGAGGGATCACGAGGGCTTGAGGTGGGTGGAGATGGGAAGTTAGGGCTATTCTGAGTATTCTGAGGCTGTAAAGGAAACACAACTGCAGAAGACAGGGGCAGACTGAGTATGAGAGTGCCCAGAGCAGCTGTGCAGAGGTAGAGCCAACTCCTGGGAAGGATGTCACAGGACTCTGCTTAGTCGGGAGTGGAGAACATGCCAGGCCCATAAGCATCTAGGTGGAGGTTCAGGAGGTAGGGCTGAAGAGCCACGATCGGGAGACGGTTCTGTGTTAGGCTTGTGTTAGAGGTGTGGATCCAGGGGTTCACCAGCACTGGAGGTTTCCAAAGCTGTTTATCAAGAAGTGAATTATAATCTTTGCCTGGCAGCTAAATCTCAGCCCTGTGGGTTTCTCATATAATCCTCACAGGAATCTGCTGAGGCGGATATTATAATCCCTTCTTAAAAAAAGGAAAAGCCTCAAGGGTGAGTGAATGGCTAGAAATTAGCTCCTGAACAGCCTGCAGTTGCTGGAGTGGGGATCTGAACAAGGATTCTCGGCTCTCCAGTCAGGGTCCTTTCCCCTTTTTGAAACAGACACTTCTTGCGGAGAGGAGAGGAGAAATGGAACAGCCACGGTGCTAGGCACCAGGGGATTCACAGACCTGGGTATCCCCCAGCTCCTGCTTGGGAGTCCAGGCTTGTGTGACAAGTTTCACACTCTCCCTAAAGCATAGCAGCACTTCCAGGTACAAGAATGAGCCAGCTGTGCCTGCCTCAGCTTGGGCTCACACCTCCAGCCTGTTCCCTCCAGGGAGGTGAGTATCTGCAAAAAAGTGAGCATTTTGCTACCAAAAATGTTCTGTGGCACTTGGCCACTCACTCATTTCTTGTCCATTAATTTACTAGCGAACACTTACTGAGAGCGAATCTTCATGCGCCCTTTGCCACCCAAATCCTGCTTTCACCTGGGTCCACCCTCACCTGGGTGCAGGCTGGTAGAGAAGTCTGGTGCTAGACAAGCCACAGCAATCCAGTGAGGCGGACTGGGGTGTGCACAGGGCAGCTTTGATCTTCCCGTGAACCCTGTGCCAGCACTCCAGGCTGACAGGACTAGTGATTAATGACGGAAGGGAAGGCTGAGTTTGGACAAAAGGAAGGGCTTCCTGACTAGCAGGAGAGAAAACGCTGCAGGGGAAAACTAGGGGTGGGGCGACATTTCCATCCCTCGAGAGAGTGCCAACCTCTGCCCTACAGGATTTGCCAACCACCCCTGGCCCAGGCGTTACCACATCTGGAATCTCTGGTTCGGCCGTGGCTCTCGGTTTCATTCAGCCACCAAATATGCTAACGTTCTGGTCTTCTGGTCCTTTGCTCCTCTATGGCCCAGAACACACCAAGCTCTACCTAAAGCCTGCTCAGGGAGCCTAGGAGCGTGGGGGCCCGCTGGGAATGGGGGAGGGGCTGCTCTACAGTTGCCCCAGCTTGACTTTCTGGGGTTGCATTGTCTCAGGTGTCAGAAAACATGCCTGTTTTGTCTTTCTTGAACTTTTTAAACTTGTATAAGAAGATGATTTCAGAAGCCAGCTCCAAACACTTCTCCCGTCTCAGTCACAATTTCATCTTCATCCCCAAGGGGTCACGGTCCTCAGAAAAGAGGACACTTCCTCTGTGACCCCCCACTTCCCCGAAGATGTGGCTGCCTGTGGAGGGGACAAAGGCAGGAGCAGGAGGAGACTGAGCACCTGCTGTGCCTGGTCTTCCATAGGGAGCATGGCGCGTCACCTCCTTTTTTTTGGGTGAGAAAAAAAAGAGTAATATGTATAGGAGAAATGTGATTAAGGGGGCATTAGGCTAATACTAATAAAAAATGATTATTATGATAATTATTAGGGTAAAACATTATCGAAACCCCATAGTTCTTCTTTTTTAAAGATTTATTTATTTGTGCATACAGAACTGGGGTACAGGCTAGAGGCTCAGGAGTGGCGAGAGGCTTCACCAGAGATAGAGTGGGGAGCAGAATAGGCAGATCAACGAAGTACACTACTGAGGGGAGCAGCGGGCAGGTCAGGAGAGGTCTGCCACGCCATGTGGTCACCTCCGGGGCAGGCGGGAATTGAACTCATGCGGAAGTAGCTTTAGCTTCTCAGTGCTGTGCTTTAACCTGCTGCACCACCAGGGAGGGCCACTTCTTTTTTTTTTTTTTTAAAGATTTATTTGTTTATGCACACAAGAACTGGGGTGTGGAGGATGAGAGGATTCACCAGAGTGGGGAGCAGGTAGATTGACTGGAATACACTGCTGAGGGGAGCAGCGGGTGAAACAGGAGAGGTCTGCTATGCCATGTGGGTCCCCCCCCCCCCCCCGGGCCAGGGACTGAACTCCTGCTGCAGTGGCTGCTGACAGCTTCATAGTGCAGCACTTTAACCCCTTGTACCGCCAGGGAATCCTTCCAAAACCCCAAAATTCTTATGGCTCAACATAACACATGTAATTTGGGCTCAGTGCAAAATACTCCCTGTGTTGTAGGAATTTGCTGTACAGAAGGAGTTATTCTGATTTCAAAGTAGGGAGCTCTAGGCTGAGTAAGAGTAGCACCTTCACAAGTCAGTAGTAGAGCCAGTTCTTGAACTCCTGAGTTTTCAAAGTCCCTCCATTCCCTGACCTCAAGCCACTATTTACTTGGCTCCTCCTTTGTGACTCAATGATGACTCAGGAGGTGAAAGAGACTGACTTAATGTGGTGGTTGGGAAACCCAGACAGGATTGAGGTCTGCGCAAAGGGCCAAGTGGCCTTGGGCAGGACCCTCTGCTCTCTAGGTTGCACTGTCCACGTATGTGAGAGGAGGGATTGAGCTCACCCAGACCCACCTCTGGAGCTTTTGAGTGTTTGCTGTGCATTTGGAAGGCCAGGACCATGTCTGCTGCATCTGGGTTCCCGACCCTTGATCCAGAGGTGGTTCTGGTGAGCTTTCATGGATGGTGGGAGCTGGAGGGGAGTGTGTGTCTGTGCTGGGGGTGGACACCAAGGGAGTGGGCAGGTGAGTCTTAGGCCTCTAAAGGGAGAGATTCTAGGGCCCTTCTCAGCCTCACCGGGGGGCTCGTAGTCTGGGATGTTCCTCAACAGGAAGACCTGTGACTCTTGACTTGGAAGGTCAAGTAAAGGAAACTTGCTTGGGGGCTGTGGTATCTAGAGTCTTCCCCTGAACTGCCACAGTCACTCATGGCACAGCACTGTGCCAGGACCCCCACACCTACTCAAGGGAACGTTTGCCAAGAGCGTAGGAACACCAGCCAGAGCAGAGAGAGCTATCTATCTGTTCACCTCAGATAGCTGCCATGAAGTGGAAGGAATGAGAAAAAGACCTGTGCTTTCCACATCCAGGCTCTGGGAGAGGACAGAAGTCTGGCTGCCCCAGGGAAAGAACTCGGATGTTTTATATTTCATCCTGGGTTGGCTTCTTGTTCAGGTGGCTCAACACGAGGCAAGAGTTGTGGACCTTCGTCTGACCCTCTGACCAGCCAGTCATGGTAGCAATGCTGAACACTTATTGAGCACTATCTGTGTACCAACAAAGTTGCTCAGCTCTACATTTATTACACAGTTAATCCTGACAGTAGCCCTGTGACTATTTTTTAAAAAACAGTATAATAGTTTATTTTTACATCATTTTATGCCTTTTTCCATCTCAGTTGTAATCCCCGGCCCTGTGACTATTTTTATCCCCATTTCATAGCTGAGAAAATAAAATCTTAGAGATATATATAGCTTATATAACTTAGAGATATTATATAACCAAGTCCAAACATCTTATACTCAAACGCAAATTCAACTTCAAAACTTGTGCTCTTGGCCCTCCCTGGTGGTGTAGCGGTTTAAAGCACAGCACTAAGAAGCTAAAGCCACTGCCGCATGAGTTCGATTCCCGCCTGCCCCGGAGGTGACCACATGGCACAGCAGATCTCTCCTGACCCGCCTGCTGTTCCCCTCAGCAGTGTACTTCGTGGATCTGCCTATTCTGCTTCCCACTCTGTCTCTGGTGAAGTCTCTCGCCGCCCCTGAGCCTCTGGCTTGTACCCCAGTTCTGTATGCACAAATAAAATCTTTTAAAACAATCTAAAAAAACAAACAAAAAAACTTGTGCTCTTAACTACTACAGTATACTAGTTCTAGCCATCCTTCCAGCCATTTATGCAGCCATTCATGCAAGCATTATCCATCCATCCAACCATCATCCCTCTAATATCCATCTACCCAACCAACCAGCCAATCAACCAATGAAACAACAGTCACCCATTTGTATGAGAGAAGTTTCAACAGAAAACAGATTCATACTTCAATTAGCACAGTTCAAGCTGGCTTGATAAAGAGGCTTTTATGCAGCTGGGAGAGGGATAGTGCAAAGGGAAGGCACATGGGATCCTGCAGTGTCCTGGCGTCAGGGTTGATATTTTCTAGAACCTGAAGGGCTGAGAGGGGAGAGAGAGGCTGATGGAACTGGGGAGAGCCATTTGGAGGGAGCCTGACAGCATGGTGTTCTGAGTCTGAGGCACCACATAGAGGGAGCCTGAGGAACAGACAGCTGGCTTCCCCCCTTTCCTCCTCCTCCCATCTCCTGATGGTTCCCCGTTGGTGAACCCAGTCAGAAGCCAAAGGGCACTGAAGCCTGTGGTATGATTCCTCCAGGCCGTCTCTGGGGCACAGGGCAGGGTGGAGAAAGGGGGAGAACAGAGCTGGAGGGACAGGGGGAAACCCTGGCTCTGCGGGCACTCTGCTGTGTTAGGTTCTGCTGGTGGTGTGGGGATAATATTCCAGGCAAAACAATGTGGTGCACACCTTCATTCATCAAGTGTCCCGTCCCGAGGCCTCTGTGAGGGACTCCGTGTTGGGTGCTGGGGTCCTGGGAAGGAGGGACCCAGCTCTCTCCTACCCTCCGTTCGCCCCCCTCTCCGCAACCCCCCCTACCACCACCACTTGTTCACCAGGCACTGACAGTTCCTGGGATGTGCTATAGCCTGCTGGCCTCTTTCCAGGGGGCCTGGGGGTAAGGGGGAGAGTCAAAGGTGGTGGAAGCTGTCCAACATGCAGAAAATCTAATTGCTGAAATGACTAATTTGACTAATTCAGCTCAAGATGATATTTGTCTTTTGGGTATGAAGATTGTAGTCAGGGGATAAAGAACACTACTCAGGGACCCTGTAGTCAGGGGCAAAGTGAGGTTCAGTGCCCTGGCCTCCTGGTGATGGAGAAACAAAGCCCCAGCTGCATGATAGCCAATCAAGGTCCTGGGGCTTCCCAGGTTCCTGCTGCATGTGAGTCAGGCAGATCCTATTTATCAAAGACCTGGTTTCTGCTACAGCTCAGCTGTGCAGCCTTGAAAGACACCCGTCTTCCTCTGGGCCTGCCTCCTGGGCTGCAAAGAGGACATGACACTTTAGCCCTAATGTTTGCTGAGTCTGGAAGGAGGACACAGCTGGGGACGCTTGTTCCTCCCCGAGTCGTTGTCGGAGTTTGGGCTAGGCCTCTCCGAATACTCCTGTGCTTCTATTTCCCTTCAGGACCTTGAAGTTACTCCTCACTTGCCTGCTTTCAATTACCAGAGCCCCCAGTGATGAGGGCAGTGAGGATGACCATTAAGGAACAAATGTGGCCAAGAGCTGGTGGCCCTTGTCAATGTCCTGTCATGGTGCCCCTCTCTCTAGCACTAGGTAGTAGGGGAGGGAAAAAGCCTGAGTTGTCTGAGAGAACCTGGAACTGACAGGAGTCGAGTCCCTCATCAAATCCCTTGAACACGGATGCTGTGACCCGCCCCTCTCTCCACCCTGAGCCTGTGTCAGGGTCTCTGAGGCAAGTGCTGACAGGAACATCAAAGCGCCTTCCAGCTGGAAGCCTCACTCCTTGTTGGAGTAGGGCTGAACCGAACCCCATTTGTACAGTTCTAGGACATCTCCCCCATCACAATATTCTGTATCCTGCCCACATGCTGCTAAATGCACCCCCCCCCGCCAACTTGATTGGTAGCAGTGACTCCTTCGATTACAGATTCATCCCTGTGCATAAGTGACACTGTGGGCTTGACTGTCTGTATAAATGGGGGTGAGGCTGATATGAGAAAAGTTGTGCCACAGAGGAACTTCATTGAATTTTAAAAAGCCAAAGAACATTGAACAAAGACTCATCAAGTGCTGCTGGCCCTCTAGCTCCTGAACCTAGCTGAGCATTTCCAATAAGGATCCCAACACTTTTAAAAAAAGATTTATTTATTTGTGCATACAGAACTGGGGTACAGGCTAGAGGTGCGGAGGGTGAGAGGATTCACCAGAGACAGAGTGGGGAGCAGAACAGGCAGATCGATGAAGCACACTGCTGAGGGGAGCAGCGGGCAGGTCAGGAGAGGTCTGCTGCGCCATGTGGTCACCTCTGGGGCCTGGGATTGAACAGACACTGAAGAGGCTATGGCCAGCTTGCAGATTTGCACCCTAAACCACTGTGCCACCAAGGAGGGCCCGAGGACCCCAACATTTAACCTGATCAGTAGGCTGGTTTGGTGACTTAGCCAAGAAACTCATTTAAAAAAATTTTTTTTTGCAGGCTTCCTGGATGTCTTGGGGTAAGGATTCCTTCAGGCTGAAAGGTGAAGGGAAGTCAATGTTAGGAGCAGGGAGATATTCTGGGTCACCCAAAAGGAACATGGGCTCTAACCCAGATCTCAAAGCAAAGGTATCACTGACTTAATCCATGCAGAGGGCCAGCTTTCTGGTGGCACAGGGGAGGGGAGGCCCAAGCGTAGTGACCCAAGGAAGTAATGAACAGGACTCACCTGACCAGTCCACTTTCTCTGAGACCCCCAGGCCTGGACCTTTCTACCCAATTCAGTTTCTCTTTATCTCCACTTGACATTGAAGGAGATAGATACTCAGAGAGAGGGACTGACCTGCCCAAGTCCTTGCACCCAGAAAAACACACTCCACGTCCTCATGTTCCCTAGCCCACAACAGAAACTCTACTCTTGGGGAAGTGGGGAAGAACAGGTCTTTTCCCAAAGAAAGGGGCCGCCGGCCAGCATGGCTCCAAGAAGCACACGGTGGCTTTGGCCCCTGTGTCACAGGCTCTAGGTTGGGTGATCTTGGGCAGGCCATTTCACTTCCAGAGCTTCCATTTCCTCACCTATAAAGTGGGGATACAGTTGGCACATGTGCTCAAAGGGATGTGGTGTGGGAAGCTTTTAGCCCAGGTCTGTGTCAGTGCTAACTTGTGACTTTAGCAGGAGTGTGGGGGGCTCCCTGGGGCTGGGGCCAGGTGCCACTGGGGAGAGCAAAGGGCAGGGAGTCCCCAGGGAGGAGAGGACCAGGCAGAGACCAAAGTGGCTTTGTGGCAGGAACAATGCACCGGGAATTCTTTGTTCTCATTCTTATCCTACAGAGCTATTCCCACTTCCACACTCTCTAATAACCTTTAAGCTTTAGATAAACAATGGAATTGTTGAGAGAGTTGCCTAGCCCTTTCAGACTCTTAATCTCCTTTAATCCTCATGTTCTATATTCCACACCCTTCTTTAACTCTGCTCACCAGAGCTCTTTATTAGTTGGAAAGGCAGGATGGCTTCTGGGGAATCTGGGGAACAGAAAGTTGTGGAGAGAGGACAGAGGCGAAGCCGATTATTGGGAGATGGGGCCCAGCCTCCAGCTGGGCTGAGTTCAGGAGAAGCACTGTCATTCTAATAGATGCAGCACCAAGCTCTTTCAGCCCGTCTCTTATCTGTCTCCAGCCTCACCTGCTGCAGCCTGGTTCGCACACTAATCTTGCCGACTGTGTTCTTCACTTTGTCTTTTGTCAAATTCAGTGGACACCTCTCCCTTGAACTTGACCAGCTGGCCCTTTTAGTGTCAGTGGTTCTTTGGAACTGCCCTCTTTCAGACACTTTGCTGGGTGCAGAATCCTTCTCTCCTGTCTCCTGACAGTTTCTTCCCTGGTCCCTGTGCCTCCCTCGGCTGTTCCTTCTCACCTGCCTCTGAGGACCGCCCTGCCTCCCTGGCTGTGCCTAGGACCCATCCTTGGCCGTCCATTGTCCCTGCTTAGTCCTCTTCCAGTTCCCCTCCCCAGCATGCTGTAATCTTCCTGAGATCTCTACCCTCTACCAGCCCCAGGACAGCAGCACCACCTGGCCTCCCTCCCTCAGACTGTCTAGTGAGGGGTGGTCTGATCCTGATTTCTCCGTGCATAAAATTCACCATCTATAAACACTTTTGCAAATGATTTGGCATCACATATTGTATAGTCTCTAACATGGCAATTTTACCCTTAGGAATACACCAGAAACCTGGAATCTTTGCACCCAGTGCCATTCACAAGATACCCATAACACTATGACAGCCCAGCCTGGAGACCACCCACATCCATGGCCAGGAGAAGGAACAGACAGATAAGGGTAGTCACATGGACTGCTGTGATAGCAACACTATCAGAGTCTCAAAGATATACCATTGAAAACAGAAAAAGAAAATATAGTGTGACGTCACACTATATTTCATTTCTATGAGGTTCCAAAACAGGTGAAGCAAAGCTATGGTTCTGGACCACAGGGCAAGGCTAACCTCAGGAGCATATCATAACCTAGTGGCTTGAGGCAAGGAGGCAGCCCTCTGGGTGCTGGAAATATCCCCTCTTTTGATCTGGATGTTTACTACAGGGGTATTATCCTTGTTAAAATTAATTAAGATGTTCACTTATGATATATGAGTTTTTCTGCAAATAAATAAATGAAACCCTCCACAGCTTTTCAATTGCATTCAAGACAAAACCCACAAGTTCCTTTCTAGCAAGGCTCTTTACAACATGGCTCCTGCCTTACTGCCTCCATCCACCACCTGGTCCCCCATTCCCTGGTCCTAACAGCACTAGGACATTTCCCATTTTCCCAAAGCAAGATGCTGCTCTCTCCAGTCCCTGGGCTTGTCCAGTTCCATCTGAACTGGACAGTCAAATCCATCTGGACACTCCTGATGCCCTCAAGACGTCCCCCTCCTTCTCAGCAGTAAGTCACCCACTTAGGCTGGCTTCAAAGTACTTGGGTCAAATCTCTGTCCCAGGATTTGTTCTCCTGTTGGGAGTGGTTGGAGCTCACCTGCCCTCCCCTGTAGCTGTGGGATCTGTCTTGAATCAAGAGGCATTATCTTTGTTCTTAAATCCCAGGACGCCAGCATTAACTCAGGGCCTGGGGCAGATCAATGTCATTGAGTTATAGAAATTAACCCCTTTATAGTTATACTCTCTGTAAGTCATTTTATAGCACAGAATAAAATAGCACAAGGGAGAACAAACCGATTATGCAGCTATCAGTCAATATAATGCTTTAATATTTGGAATCAGGATATTCCTAAAAAATCTGGGCCATCTAGTTGCCATGGTCTTGCTTGTGATGAGGAAACGCAAGCATCCACTAATTCATCATAAAGCATAAAGAACTGAAAATGTTTGCATTAAAGAAAGAACCCAGAGAGGGGTCTGCAATGGAATAGAACACCCAGCAGGCACAGGGGCTCATGGTCTCTTCTGAGTGTCTGTGTCTCAGTGGGCAGATGGGCAGTGGGTCTCCGTCAGCATCCCGTAAACATTAAGATGTGTTTTCTTTAATAAGAAAAGTTATTGGCAAACAGGGGCCTTGGAGTCCCTGGATGTTAGCTTTTCAGAGAATGTTGCTGCAGAGGGAGGTCCCCTTCTGTCCTAGGAGAGTGAGGGGTGTCCCAGGGGCAGGGGTGGTGGGTCAAGATTGTTGAGAAGGCAGACACTGGAAACACCCACAATTCCAGCTCCAGGGTTATCTGGGAATGAAAACTCGAAAGCGTTTGCTCTCAGCGCAGCATGAGGGACTTGGGGCCCCCAAGGGTGAGGGGTGAGGGCTCTGGGGAGTGAGGCTGAGCTGGAACATTCATCTTCTGCCCAGCTCTGGGAAATGCAGCCGCCCTTTACAGGGGTGGGGACAGAAGGGTGGAGGAGAGCTATCCCTGGAATTAGAGTGGTTTGTGGCTGGGAAGAAAGAGCTGCCATACCAAAGGGACCGAAGCCTTTTCTGAAGAAGGGAAGCCAAGCTCCACCCAGCCAGGTCACCCGGCTGTGGGCCCTTGGGCCAAAGCAGGCATACCTGATGGGCTAGGAGCCCAGGTGTAGCTGAGCCGAGCTGGGCATGGAAGTGGTGGAGGCCCCATGAAGGAGCATGTGGCCTGGCAGGGAGCCTGGCTTCAGCTGTCAGGTCATGGGGGCCAGGTCTTGTGTGAGCACCCAGGTGTTAGTGGGGGCTGGGTGGCAGAGGTTGCTTGGAGACTCCTTGCTGGCTGAGTTCAACTAAGCCCCTTGTGTGGGGGGCAGTGCAGAATGTCTCCAAAGTTGGCAAGTTGAGCAAATTTTAATTTTAATTCAGGAAAAAATAAAAGACAATAGCTCTGGAGGATAAATTCGCTGCCTTTGACCACATACCAATTAGGAACTTTCCTATAGTGAGATAGCTTAATATTAAAACGCAAATTAAAAATCAAGAGAAAATTTGCCACATATACAAAAGGAGCTAGATCATGTCTGGAAAATAAGAAGAAAGTCTATAAGTCTGACACTTTCAGTTTATAATCAAGGGGCACCAAGGAACCCCAACTTAATGGGGACATGCTCTAAAATAGCCGCCCCTTCCCCCATCCATTGTATAAGAAGAAAAGAAACAGCCTTTCAGTGTGAAAGGTCTTTAATAGATTAGTGTAGCGAGAGAGGAGAAGAAAGGATATTCTTAATAATAATTTCCCAGGAAAACATCCAAAATTACCCACTCCTTGGGGGCAAATCCCTCACTAAACAGAGTCAGCCTGAAGAAGGACAACGTGTCCCCAAAGCTTGCTACAAATCTAAGACACCTTCCAGTAGGGAAGAGCAGGAAAGGGGTAACACGAAGATCCCTGAGCTACCACAGCAAGGTAAGAGCCACCATCGTCAGGTCCCCACGAATCTCTCGGGCACAGATGTCTGCCAAGGGTCTCTACAAGTCACCAAGCCCCGCTGCAGGTCAAAGCCAGAGAAGCAAGAGTTTTCTGAGCCCTCCTGCCCCCAGTGTTACATGGCTTCCCCAGGTCACCCAACTGTCCCCCAGGTTCCCAAGGGGTAGTCCCAGATGGCTGCATTTAGGTGGGGGCATGAATATGGCACCTCCCCTAACATAGAAAACTGGACTGTGTTTGAATAGAAAAGTCACAGGAGGAATAAAAAGCATCTCGGCATGCATTGATGACCACCTTGGTGCTCCGTGGGGAAATGAAAGTTTAAAACAAACATGGAGGCCCTCCCTGGTGGCGCAGCGGGTTAAAACGCAGCACTGAGAAGCTAAAGCCACTTTCGCATGAGTTTGATTCCCACCTGCCCCGGAGGTGACCACATGGCCTGGCAGACCTCTCCTGACCCGCCCACTGCTCCCCTCAGCAGTGTACTTTGTCGATCTGCCTGTTCTGCTCCCCACTCTGTCTCTGGTGAAGCCTCTCACCGCCCCTGAGTCTCTGGCCTGTACCCAGCTCTGTATGCACAAATAAATAAATCTTAAAAAAAAAAAAAAAAAAAACATGGAAAAGGAAATTAGTTTTCACCCTAAAGATGGACCGATTTTGAACAATAATGATGACAGCCAATGTCGATAAGAGTTGCTGGCAATGTCGTGGGAAACCCTTTTTGGAGGCCCACTGACAGATGTTCAGAATTTAAAATACATGAACACACGTTAGTGTAGGTGACCCAGGGATTCACATTTTGGTATTTCCCCTAACACCTACCTATGTGTACCAAGCAGAGAGCTGTTCATGGTAGGGGAAAATTGTGGGGTGTGCACAAGATTAGAGTGTGGCATATTTATTCTGGGTGCTACCATGAAGCCAGAGGGCGTAAACTCAGGCACCTGGTGTGGCCCTGGCATGGGGAAGCCGAACACCCAGCATTCCCTACCCCACGCTCTGAGCAAGGCAAGACCCTGCTTCTGCAACATTGAGACCATGGGGCAGCCAGAAGGTCAAGCACCACCCCCGGGTATGTGCGCAGGGTTGAAAGAAGACCTTTGCCCAGGAGCTAGCCAGGGGGTACAGGGTGGCCCCGGACAGGGCTGACTGCACCGGAGGCTACAGGGCCGTGCTCTGCCGGCTCACTCACACCAAAGGTCCCCGCACTCTGGCCCTCCACACCTGGGGAGGCAGGAGGAGGCAGAAGCTACCTGAGGGCTGGTACATTTTTATATAGGACAGACAAAGGTGACTTAAAGAGAATTTAAACAATCACATCAGACCAGAACTTGAAACCAAATTAGATGACATTATGTAATTTTTTCCTCCTGACTGAGGAGGGAGTGGTTTGGGAGGAAAGTCAGATTAGGAACAAACAAAACAATTACAGCTTCCTTGTGCACTGGTGAGCACAGTGAGCTGAATTTTGTGCTCCTGAGGTCATGTATTTTGTTGGTTCACTTTCCCCTGCCTGGCACCCCTGCCCCTGCCTCTGGCTCCCGCTCACCTCAGTTTAGCCCTGATACCCCTCCTGGGAAGCTGCCCTTGAACCCTACCCCACTGCTAATGGCTTCTCAGCCCATATCACAGCATCCAGCACCCTGGGTTGTCATGCTTGCCTTCCCCGCCCCCCACGTCAGACTGAACTCCAGGAGACAAAAGCTATCTTCTGCCACCAATATGCCCAACACTGAGCACAGTGCTGAGCCCATGGCAGGCAGGCGCTGGTGCAAACTTGTTGAATGAATGAGTGACTAACAGGAGCGAATGAATGAGTGAGAGAGGCTACACTGACTGAAAACCTGAAATCCTGGTGACCTTGGATCTGTCATTTCCCCTCCCTGGGCTCTGTTTTCTAGCCAGAAAGAGGAAAGGGGCCCTGAGCCTCTCTCAGCCCGGGGTCCTTTCCTTGCAGGACCAGCTTCTCGGATTTCTTTAGCCACAGAAACTCCAGAAGGCAGAACCTGCCCCTTGGAGAGCTCCCTGTCCCTTGCCAATTAAGGTCTTTGCAAAAGGCGGCTGCTTCCTCTTTCCAGACGTGGCTCATGACTGGCTTCCTCCCCACACCCTCCTCCTTGAGGGACCCTGACTGTTTCCAGATGGGTGTGGTCCCCCCTCTTTCCCGGAGTCCAGCAGGCCTGCAGCTGAGCCCCATCTCTGGAGCTGCCAGAGGCCTCCCCCAGCTGGGGGTTGGGGTTGGGGTTGGGAAGGAATCCTATTCCTCTTCTTTCAAACTTTCTCTCCTTCCTTCCCCCACCTGCCATGGCCCTCTCTCTTCTCTGTCTCCTGATCTCTGTGCCCTGGTTTTCTCTTTTCTCTCTCTCTCTCTCTCCCCCTACTCGTTCCTGGTGTATTTCCCACCCAGTCCCTCTTTCCTGTGTTGCCTGTGTTCTCTCCTGTGTCCTCCCTCTGAACCACATTCCCACCCCAGTGGCCCACAGACTTTAGCAGACCTTAATTCCTACTTGTCTCCTCTGTAGGGGGAAGAATGGGGTGCTACAGGACAGATTGGCCCTAGTATAGCATGGGGGCACGTGAAGACCCATAACATCTAACATTGCCTTCCAGAGTGGGAGTGGGGAGTGGCTGTGATCACGGTCAGGGTTGTCTGAGCCTTTCCCGGCCTCGAGTCACCCCACCCCTACCCTGGGGAGAGCAGCTGGCCCCTTTCCTGTCCCTGACTGCTGCAGTGTCCTGATTAGGGAGTATCCTCCTCACCTCCTCCCCCAGACAAGGGCTGCATTCACGGATCCCCAGGGGTGCTGCTTTCCTCTGCTGGCTTCCTCCCGCAGAGCCTCCTGGGAATTGGCTGTTAGATATCAGGGCAACTTCTGCTGGATGATGGACTCTGCCCCCCTTTTATCCCAAATCTTTGCTTTATCCCCCCCGCCCCCGTAAAATCTCTGGTGTATTGTTACAAGAATTAAATGCATAAAACACCCAAGCCTGAAGGTCATAATACATGAATCTGAGTGCTGGACACAGACATGAGATCTGAGCCAGGCGATCTGTGTTCAAATCCCAGTAGCACCTGTGTGGCCTGGGGGAGGGGAGTGCTCAAGAGAGGAAGAGTCAGTGAAGGGAAAAGAGTCAGTGAATGAATCGCCATCACAGTCATCCAGGTTCTCGATTAAACAGAGCTGAACTCCTTACCTTGTGAGGGTGTTTTGAGAAAGAAATTAAACAGGAATATAAAAACACATAGTTAGTGCTCAATAAATACTGGCTCTTCTTATGGAAAATTATAAAATATATGAGATTATATGAAAAGTCACATAAGATCGTCATCATAATAATTTAGAAAAATGTATGTAAGGTTATGGTTACAATAGTCAGTTTAAGAATTAGAAGAGGGCTCTCCCTGGTGGCACAATGGGTTAAAGCACCACATTATAAAGTGCTCAGAAGCCACTGCAGCATGAGTTCGATCCCCAGCCAGGGAGGTGACCCACATGGCACCGCAGACCTCCTCTGACCCACCCACTGCTCCCGTCAGCAGTGTTCTTTGTCGATCTGCCTGTTCTGCTCCCCACTCTGTCTCTGGTGAATCCTCTCACCCTCTGCATCTCTGGCCTGTACCCCAGTTCTGTAAGCATAATAAATAAATCTTAAAAAGAAAAGAATTAGAAGAAAAAATTTCAGAATTTCAGTATCAATCCTTGTACAAAACAGACCAGTTACCCCACTTATGCCTAAACTGCTATGAAGCATGACAAAAGGGGACGCATTTCCACAGGCTCCTCCGGCCACAGCAGCAGTGTGAAGGGGCCTGGCAGTTGTTTTTGCTGGCTCTGACCCAGTGGCCAGAGCGGCTGCTGGGGAGCCAGAGCTCCATCCCAGGGAAGCTGCTTCCTGGAGCAGACCGCCCGACGGGAGGCAAGGACGAGCCTGCCAGTGAGTGCTTAGCCTGGGGTGCGGCTGTTTCCATGATGACAATCTTCACGCCGTCTTGGTCGTGAGTCTGCTCTGGATCCCGTCTTACTTGGCATGGGCCACGGTGGCAGCCAGACAGCTCTTCCCTTTCCTGACTTGGCTGCCCTGGACCACATCCCAAGAGCCGCCACATCTGTGTCCGGCTCCTGCGATCCCTGCCACCAGAGATGAGATGTCTGAATTTCTCTTTCTGTTCTTATCTTGTTCACCCTTTAGTTGCCAGCTCCATTGCAAACCCCTAAGAGCTCCCTGGGTAGTAGCTCACTCTTGGTCAGACTCACGGGGCCTCAGTTTACTCTCCTGTCACATGGGCACTTCCTATCTCCCTGTGGCTCTTGCAGGCCTTGAGTGAGAAAACTATGTGAGCACCAGCAGGATTTTGGCGTGTACTTCTCCCTCATCCTAACGCATCCTTGTACTAGTGGGACACTGGTGTTGCTTTCCCTTATGTTAGTTGGCATTGTTCCCCAATCAAAATGGGGTGTTCTTGAGTACAGGGTTATTCCCAACACTGGTGACATGTCCTGAGTCAGCGTAACACCTACAAAGGGAGGCAGCCCAGGCCCGACCATCACAAGAGAAATAGAACCCGTTCTCTGAACCCTCGCTTAAGTGCCAGCAATGTGGGAACCTTCTCCGAGGACTGCTCAAACCAACAATACTTAGTGAGCATCTACTCTGTCAGGTTCTGTTGCTAGCACTCAGGGGACTTCGGTGAACAGAAGTCACAAATTCCATCCTTGCAGAACTTGCCTTCTAGTAGACAGAGCAGATGGCAAACAGCAAGTAGTGAGTGCTGGGAGGTGACGAGTGCTATGGGTAAAAATAGAGCCGTGCCAGAGGAGTGTGGGGGAAAGGGAGTGCGTTTCACCATTAAAAAGGGTGGGTTGAGCAGTACCCTTTAGAAGAGGAACATTGAGCCAAGGCTCGAAGGAGTGACGGAGTTGTCCATACGGATAGATCTGTGAGAGGCGTGTTTTTGGCGACAGGAAAACCAGGGCAAAGGTCCTAAAGTGGAGCCTGGACCTGGCTCCCAGGGCAGGGGAGGGGAGCAAAAGGCAGAAGTCCAGGTGGCCTTGGGCCAGTTCCCCAGACTCATGGCCATTGTAAGCGCTTTGACTTCTGCCCATAAGAAGGAAGGAGCCATTGGATGTCCGGACATGATTTCACATTCCTTTTAAAAGGATCACTCTTCGTGGCTATTCTGTGGGTTCAAATCCCAGCTTCTCTTTGTAACTTTGGAACTCTGGGCAAAACATTCCAGCAATCAGCTTCAGTTTCCTCTCTGTAAAAAAGCAGATTAGACTGTGTCTAACAGATCTTGGCAGAAATTCCTGTCTGCTTTTAGGCCTAAGAATAGCAGTTCTGAGCAGTTGGTCCGTTTTCTTCCGAGAGCCGTGGCTGCCTTTCCCAGGCTTCCTGCTGCTGGGAGGCCACAAGCAAAGTGTAAGCCCTTCCAGAGCAAATGCTTTTTAATGTTATGTCCTTTAAATAATTCATTTAAATAATAGCTTTCTTCAAGTACAAAAAAGCTACAAGTTCATGTTAGAAATTTTGGAATATGGACTTGAAAAATACTGTGAAGAAAAATGTGACCCACAGATAACTTGTTTGTGTGTGTTTATCATCTGTAAGATTTGAAAGAAAGGTGCTCTGAAATGTTTATGTTCCTTTCTCCCATAGTCCTTTAACCCCATGTTCTTGCCCTCACTCGGACTGTCAGGGGCTCACCCCCTCATGCCTTGGGGTAACAGAGGAAATAAAGAAAGCAAATACTTGTCTTTTGAGGTTTAGCATTAGCAACGAAAGAATTGGAAGAATTGATGGAGAGTAAGCCACCCAGATTCCAGGTCAGATTTTTTCTTTTATTTTTAAATTTTCTTACATTGTTGTTCACTTTTATATAGTATTTTATTTCTCCCCTCAGACAGTCCCTGGAAATATCCCACCACCACAGCCCCTGTGAAATGTCACCATGGTCGCTTGTAGTTTTGCGATTCCTGTCTCAGATCAGAGAATATTCTGAAGGAGAGCAGGAGAGAGCAGAGAGGAGAAGCATCTATCCCCCACTTTACTCCAGGAAGTGAGGGTGTGGGGTGGGGACCAGTTCCAGTGAGGCAGCTGCCTCTCCATGGGCAGTACCCTTCCTCTCAGCAGAGCCTGGGGAGACCAGAGCCTTTGACCTCCCTGATCCTGCTGGGGTTCTGGTAACAGAGCTGAGGGGCCATGGGAAGTCCGCGTAGGTGGCCCAAGACTCTTGAGCAACACCCCATAGCCAAGGAGAAGCTCACAGACAGGGGGAGATCCCAGGCCCTTGGAGGACTGGGGTGGGGGGAGAGAGAGCAATCCAGGTCCCCTGGGACAGACACAGGATTGGAAAATCACAGTGGGTCTGGTGTGTAGCTGTATGAGTTTTCTGTGGCTGCTGTAACAAATTGTCACATGCTCACTGGCTTAAAACAAGAGAATTCTATTCTCTAGCAGAGCTAGAGATCAGAAGCCTGAAATCAGTTTCACTCAGCTGAATTAAGGTGTGGGTGAGGCCACCTCCATTGGAGGCTCTAAGGGAGAATCTTCTTGCCTCTTCCAGCTTGTGTTGGCTGCTGGCATTTCTGAGCCATGCTGTATCTTTCTCTATTCCACTTCCTGTTTGATCTCCCTGTTTTGCTCTTTTGAGGATACAAGCAGTTGCAGTTATAGCCCATGCAGATAATCCAGGATAAGCTTCTCTTTACAAGATCTTTATGGTAATCACATATTTTGGAATAATAACATTCACCTTTTGTCATATAAGGTAATATTCATAGGTTCTGAGGATGAGGAAGTGATTGTTTTTTTCTTGTAAAGATTTATTTATTTATGCATACAGAACTGGGGTACAGGCCAGAGGAGTGGTGGGTGAAAAGATTCACCAGAGACAGAGTGGGGAGCAGAACAGTCAGATCGATGAAGTACACTGCTGAGGGGAGCAGCAGGTGGGTCAGGAGAGGTCTGCCATGCCATGTGGGTCACCTCCAGATTGAATTCATGCTGAAGTGGCTTTAGCTTCTTAGTGCTATGCTTTAACCCGCTGTGCCACCAGGGAGGGCCCAGGAAGTGATTATGTTTTGAGGGCAGTTTTCTTTTCTGCCTATGATAGGGCTCCGGTAGAAGCTGAGAAATCTGCCTAGAGCTGAAGGGCCATGGAGTAGGCATGAGGGTGGGCCCACTGAGGACAGCCAGGCTCAGACAAGCTGGAGGTGGTGTCAGGGGACCCCACTGTGTACAGATGACACTCGGCATACCTGTAGGAACAGGGAAAGGAGATTTTGGGGGGTTGTGTGGGTAGGGGACCCAGAAATTACTGAGATTTACTGACAGAATGGGGGTTCTTAATAAACACTAGATTAGAAAAATGAACTTTTCAGAAAAACACTTTTTTTTTACATCTGAGGGGTCTGTAGTTAGAATCCATTGCATGTACCTATGTACATACACCTGCCTACAATGAGCTCTTAGCTATAGCTATTCTTCCGAAGGTTAATATTTTTAAATTAATAAAATGCTAAAAGTACCTTTCCATGACATTAAATATTCTTCAATATCATTTTTATAACTTCCCGAACATTCCATTGACTGACATGCAATCCTATATAAACACCACCTCCTATTTATAAGAACTCTTACAAGCCATCTTAATCCCCCCTTTTCTTTTCGACATAATGAGAAATCAAAATATGTATGAGTATCTTCAAAGTTGGTAGAGTTAATTGTAATATATATAAAATTTGAAATTATAATTATTCTTTTGCCAAGTTTACTCCTCCATCATTTCTTATCACAGCAAAGGTACTGCTCAATGCAGAAACCTAAGGTGGTCACCCTGGCCTCCCCCTTTTCTTACCCACTCCTCACGTCTAGTCAGAGACCAGGTCTTTTCCCCACCCTTTGACACTTATCAGGATCAGCCTGTTCTCTCCAACCTCACAGCCTTATCACCTCTTCCCTGCATGTTTGCAATCAGCCTCCTCCTTGCCTGTCTGTATTTGGGTTTCTCCAAAATCAGACCTTGAGACAAAGATCTGGGGGGTAGGGGTGGGGGTGTTCTAAGAGTAAGTCAGGCAGTGGAGAAAGTGAGGAAAAAAACAAAAAATCTCAGTCTCCCTGGGGGTTCCTGAGGTTTCTGTAGGGGTGCTCAGGCTCCTATGGAAATCGCTTCTTTTCTTGGGCAGGGAATGGAGGGGAAGGTACTTATAGTTGGAAGCAGCTCTTGGCATTTATGGGAACTGTTTCCTGTCATCACCTGAGAATCAGGGGTAGTTGGGAGAACTGGCTTCTTGCTCCGAGGTCTTTCTGAGACCTAGTACTCTGGAAAAGGGATGTTGGGAAAAGTCAGCCCAGGGGCATGACTCTGGTGGACAGTCCAAGGAGGGGACAGGGCTCCCTAGTTCGCACTGACGTGGGTCGCCCACTCCTCTCCCCAACCCAACTTGAATAGGTGTTGCATATACCTTTGGTTTCTGCCTTCTCTGCCCCTTCTCCACTTCTCAGATTCAAGATGGTGAAAGTATCACCCTTTAGGTAAGGCTGGGTCAGATGTTCTTGGTGTATTCTCGGCACGGGGGCTACTGAAACAGCAGAAGCCCAGCTCAAGTACACACACATGAATGCATCAGATGTTGTAAGCCAGAGTCTGAGTGACCAGAGCAGCTGCGTCACCCACCAAGTTCAGATGGCACCAGAGAGATACTATACAGCATCATTTTGGCTGAACTCTATTGGTCAAGGCAGCTACAAGCACGTGCCAGGTCTGAGTAGAGAGGACTTAAACAACTTCTAAACCAGTGGGTGGGCTGGGAGATACTGCTGCAACCACCTTGGGAAAATACAATTTGCCTCAGCCACTTTTCAGCTTTTGTTTTCACTTTATAGTAGCTTTAAAACTAATTTTTTAGGATTAGCTCTTAATATCTTTTTTTTTTAAAGATTTATTTATTTGTGCATACAGAACTGGGGTGCAGGCCGGAGGCTCAGGGGCGGTGAGAGGCTTCACCAGAGACAGAGTGGGGAGCAGAACAGGCAGATCGACAAAGTACACTGCTGAGGGGAGCAGCCGGCCGGTCAGGAGGGGTCTGCCACGCCAGTGGTCACCTCCGGGGCAGGTGGGGATCGAAGTCATGCAGAAGCGGCTTTAGCTTCTCAGTGCTGTGCTTTAACCTGCTGCGCCACCAGGGAGGGCCCTTAATTTCTTTTTTTATTGGAGTAACATAGCTCTAGGACATGATGTAGATTTCAGGTGCACACTGGCATCTCCACCAAGAGTCTCGTTTTCATCTACCACATACAACTGTCCCTCTTACCTGATTTGCCTACCTCCACCCCACTTCCTCTCTGTTGACCGCTACTTGGTCTCAGTCTGAGAGTCTGTTTATATTTTGTTTATTTCTTTCCTTTTTTTTTTCAGTGTACAACTTTCTACTCTACCAGCTGTATATACTATATTATGATCACCGCAGAAAATCTAGCTTCCTTCCAATACCATATAATTGACCCCCAAGCTTTATAGTCCCCCCAACTCTCTCCTACTCTGGTAAACATTCTGTTGTCAGAATCTAAGGGTTTGTTTTTGTTTTATTTTGTCTGTTTGCTTGCTTCGTTTCTTTAGTCATCTCCTCTAAATGAAAATTTGGTAATTGTTTTTCTCTGTCTGACTTCTTTAACATAACCCCCTAACATAACCCCCACAAAGTCCATGCATGTTGTCCCAAAAGTCAAGGCTCTTTTTTTTTTTTAAGATTTATTTATTTATGCATTCAGAACTGGGGTACAGGCCAGAGGTGCAGGATTGGTGAGAGGCTTCACCAGAGACAGAGTGGGGAGCAGAACAGGCCAGCTGACCAAGTACACTGCTGAGGAGAGCAGCAGGCGGGTCAAGAGAGGTCTGCCATGCCATGTGGTCACCTCCGGGGCGGGGATTGAACTAAGTGGCCTTGGCTTCTTAGTGCTGTGCTTTAACCCGCTGTGTCAGCAGGGAGGGCCCCCTTTCTTTTTTAATAGTCGAGTGGCATCATGCACGCGTGCGCGCACACGCACGCGCGCGCACACACACACACGCTTCACATCTTCTATAAGCAGTTGATGGATCCCCCTGTGTTCTTTATGGTATATTTTGATGAACAGAAGCTCTAAAGTCTGCAGTAGTCAAATTCATTGCATTTTCCCTTTCTGCTTGCATTACTTAACATCTTGTGAAAGGAGTCCTTTTCCTTTTTATTTTATAAATACATTTTTGACATTATTCTTCATTTTGCACATTTTTTCATTGCAGTTGGAATCCCCCACCACCACTTCACCCATGTGCCATCACCATATTCCCATGTGCTCTTCCCACCCCAATTTTGACCCTGTTCCCCTCTCCCCCCCATAGAATGTCTCTGGTTTGTAGAAAAACACTAGATATTTTCACTCATAACAGGAGTGTAAGGGATCAGGGGGAAAAAAAAGAAGAAAAATATAGTAATTGTAATAAAGTAAAAAAGAAGATCAGCTAACAATAAACTAGAAAGGAGTCCTTCTTTACCTTAAGTTCATAAAAGAATGTTCCTATATCTTCTCCTAAAATTAGCAAAAGAGCTTATTAAGTCTGAAATCCATCTGGAGTTAATTGTGGTGTGTGCTGTTAAGGTGCAGATCACATTTCACTCTTCCAGAAGGATACCAGCATGTTGGGGTCACTCTGGGAACTGCCCTTTATTCAGCTGCAATGCAGCTGTCATCTGTCACCTTTCCATACAGGCAGGAGCCTGTCTAGGGTCTCTGTCCTGCTTCATTGCTCTATTGCTCACCACCTATGTCAATTGGTGAGCAATTGACCCACCTTCTTTGGTTTCTATGGTTTCACGTTAAGTCTCAATAGCTCTTAGGGTGGGCCCCTTACCTTATATTTCTTTTTTTTTTTTAAGATTTATTTATGCTTACAGAATTGAGGTACAGGCCAGAGGCGTGGTGGGTGAGAGGATTCACCAGAGACAGAGTGGGGAACAGAACAGGCAGATCTACTGAAGTATACTGTTGAGGGGAGCAGCGGGCGTATCAGGAGAGGTCTGCCACGTCATGTGGGTCAGCTCCCTGGTCCGAGATCGAACTCATGCTGCAGTGGCTTCAGAGAGCTTCATAATGTGGTGCTTTAATCCGTTGCGCCACCAGGGAGAGCCACTTTATATTTCTTTTTCAGGAGTGTCTTGACCTTTTTTGTCATCTAAAAAAATTAAAAAATTACAAAACTCTCCAAAGGAGTTGCTGAAATTTTGATTGCAATGATATGAAAGTCAACCATTTGGAGATAATCAGCACTGTTAATTGGTAATTTTTGCTAACCCACAACTCTTAAATAGCTCTTCAATTCCTAAAATTGAAGAGACAAAAACTGCCTAAGTTTTTCGAAAAATACAAAAGCCCACAAGCCAACACCATATTTAACAGTAAGTTGTTTTTTAAAGTCCTCTTTAAAATCAGAACAGATAAGAATTCCTGCTGTCCTAACTTCCATCCAATTCCATCCAATCTTTAATGTCAATATTTTCAATCAAGTTTAAAATCTTTCTCCATTAAAGGGATTTGTATATCCTTTGTGAAATTTACTTCAGCATACATTTACATTCTCATTGCTATTGTAAATGCATCTTTTTAAAAATGACAACTTTGGACTTTATGTTGCCAATACATAAAAAGCACATCTGCTTTTTATGGGTTTATCTTATATTCACCCATCCTGCTAAACTCCATCGTTTTAATTGCTGATTGGAAGACTGTTCATAAACTCTATGTAGATTATCACATCATCTGCAAACTGGGAGCTTTGCTTTTTCTCTCATGTTGTTTCACTTCTCTTTCTTCTCTTTATTTTATTGTGATGGCTGGTGGCTCCACAACAGAATTGGGTGGAAGTTAGGACAGTAGGAATTCTTGTCTGTTGCTGATTTTAAAGAGGACTTCAAAAACAACTGGCTGTTGATTATGGTGTTTGCTTGTGGGCTTTTGTATTTTTCTAAAAACTTAGGCAGATTTTGTCTCTTCCAATTTTGCTACTTTTTAAACCATGAATGAGTACTAAATTTTATTGAATCATATTTTTTCATCTATGAGAAGAAAATGCAAATCTTTTCTTTTAACCTTCTATTGTATAATACTAGTGAAAATAAGCCACAGGGGCCCTCCCTGGTGGTGCAAACTGGTTAAAGCACAGCACTATGACGCTATTCAAGGCCACGGCAGCACAAGTTCCATTCTGGCCAGGGAGCTGACCACATGGCGTGGCAGACCTCTCCTGACCCGCCGCTGCTCCCCTCAGCAGTGTACTTTGTCTATCTGCCTGTTCTGTTCCCAGCTCTCTCTCGTGAATCCTCTCACCTCTAAGCATAAATAAATAAATCTTAACACCCAGTTCTAAACATAAATAAATCTAAACAAAAAAATTAAAATAAAATAAACCACAAATAATGCTGGCTTAAACATCAGAGAAGTTTCCGTCTATGTACAAGTCTAGAGTATGCAACGTAGGGGTGGTTTGATGACTGTGTTCCAGGAAGTCCTCCAAGCCCAAGCTCCTCCTGTTTTGTGCTCTGCCACCTCTCTAGAGGGTGCGCTCATGACCCAGGGTGATGCTTCTGCCTGGCTGGCCCCCTGCCCCAGGGAGTGCTGAAGAGAGGTGCAAAGGGGCAACTTACTTTCCAGAAAGGATCCTGGAGGCAGATGCCCTGCAACTTGGTTGTCGTGTACTTGGGATTTTTACATATATTTCATATCTTCTTCTTTTTTAAAAAAATATTTATTCATACAGAACCGAGGTACAGGCCAGAGGTGTGTGTGGGGTGGGTGGGGGGTGAAAGGATTCACCATAGACAGAGCAGGGAGCAGAACAGGCAGATTGACTGAAATACACTGTTGAGAGGAACAGCAGGGGGTCAGGAGAAGTCTGCTGCGCCATGTGGGTCACCTCTGGGGCTGGAGATCAAACTTGTGCTGCAGTGGCTTCTGAGAGCTTCATAGTGCTGTACTTTAACCCATTGCGCCACCAGAGAGGGCCTTATGTTCATATTTTCTATAAGCTTCCAATTTTCCTTCACCCATGACCAACTCTACTTTTGGTATGAAAGAGTAGTATGACTTAGAGGTTATTCATTTCTTAGAGGTTTTTGTATTACTTACATGAAAACCTTTCTGTCTCAGGAGTTTCACTGTTGGAAGATTTAAAAAATTACTGTTGATTTAAGTGTGGCATCAAGTTTTACTTACTGAGCATAAAAAAGTAGTTCTTAACAATTTCATATTTACAGAAAAGTTGCAAGCTGAGTACGTAGACTTTCTTTATTCCCTGAATGGATGTTCGAATGTTTCCTACAAATGAGGACATTTTCCTACACACAGCCACACCAGGAGCATCAAAATCAGGAAATGAACAAGTACATGTTCATCTGCTCCTTGGCTGCCATCCATATTTCGCTGATAATTGCAATGTCTTTGATAGTCAAAGGATCCCATTCAAAATCATCTTGTATCGTGTCTCTTAGTCTTCCCCAGACTGAAAAAGTTCTTCATTCTTCCTTCTTCCTTAACTTTCAAGATCTTGATACTCTTGAAAATTAGAGGCCAGGTATACTGAAGACTGCCCTTCAATTGTGGTTTGATGTTTCCTCAAGATTAGATTCAGGCTTTGGGTCTTGAGCAGTAATGTCACAGAAGGGACACTGTGTTCCTCTGTGCATCTGATTAGATGACACATGACTTCAGTCTGTGTCATTACTGATGATGTTCAGTTTGATGGCCAGACTTCTTCCCAGGAAAATTACTGCAGAAAATGATTCCTTTTCCATTTGTAATGAATGAGTATTTCATAGGGAGGTATTTTGAAACTACATAAATATCTACTTTCTCATCAACTTCTCCCTCCCTCCCCTTATTTCCCTCCCCTCCATTCCATAGCTTTTATCTCATTCAGTGGGTTATACTCTGTGACTATCCTTATTAAATTTGATGCACAAAGGGTTTCAGATTTGACCAATGACTTCTATGTCTTTTTGCTGTATCCTCATCATTTTCTGATTATTTCCTTACTTTTTAGCTCTGGAAGTTACCCCCATCTTACTTTTCCCTGCTCAGGTCTGGAGTTAGTCACCTTCTTTTAGAAACCAAGTTCTAAAAGTTAGGGTACTTGCTGCTACTGGGTGTTACTGCTCCCCAGAACAGAGAGCTAGACAACACCCCATCTACAAACCATGAGTTCACACCACTACCCCAATTCCACCCCAATACCACAAGGCTAATTCTGTTTTTCTCTTCTTCCGTATTCATGACTCTTTTCTTTAACAGCAAGTAAACAACATATTTAATATTTACTCCTTAATATTTAGTTTATTTAATAAATTGACTTACTTGATAATGTGCAATCAACTGTCCACCACAGCCACTGCTCCTCCTTTGTGGGGACACTCTCCTCACCCTTCCTGTGCTCAGATAACCCATCTCTGCTACAGACCCAGACCTGGGAAAAGTAAGTAAATAAAAGTTAGTGTTTACTGAACTCACCTACTCAGTGCTCAGGCTTTCTCAGATATCCCTAATCTAAGACTTAAGTTAAGTCTTTTTATTTATTTATTTATTTTGTGTGTGTAGAAGAACTGGGGTGTAGACCAGAGGTGTGGGGGGCGAGAGTGAGGAAAGGTGAGAGGTTTCACCAGAGATAGAGCAGGGAGCAGGACAGGTGGATCAATTGAAATCTACTGCTGAGGGGAGCAGTGGGTGGGACAGGAGAGGTCTGCTGTGCCATGTGGTTCACCTCGCTGGCCAGGGATCAAACTCAGACCAGCAGTGAAAGTGCTGAGACTTAACCCCTAGGCCACCAGGAAGCCCCCAAGAAATTCAAGTCTTACTCTGAAAATCTCTTTTAATTTTGAATCGTCACTGAATTTCTTCACTGCGAAGAAAATTTTTATAATAATGTCAGATAAAGAAATACAATTTAAAATCCTCGTAGAAATCTTGGTTCATCCTTGATTTGAGACCCTTTTAAAAAAGTGCACATGGTGCTTCCTGTTTCATCTTTGTCAGCAGCGCTCACAAAGTATGATGACTCTTTGCAAAACGTGAATCACAGTAGCACACTCACTGTCATAACTCTGATGTCCTTGCCGTTCAGGGCCCCACGTTGAAAACTGCAATTGTGGTATCTTGTTCACCCTGTACCATCTCCTCCCCTGTCAGCTGCATTTCTCAGCCCTGCCAGCCTGCCCACCTCTGGGGTCTCCTTCTGATTCACTTGCTTTTATCTGAAGAGTCTGAGGAGCCAAATCCCTGGGCTTGAAAATAGTATGAGGACATGGAAAGTCTCATGTTAGCATGTTCCATGCACACTACACTCCCAGTTTCTCTGGGACCAGGATCAGGCAGCAGAAGGTCTGTTCCCACTACCAGCACCCAGCTTAGGGGAGACCAGGTGTTCCTTGCTCTGGGTTTCCAGGGTCCCCCGGAATTGTCGGACCCACCTTTGGCCAAGTCCAGCTCCATTTCTCCTTGCCCCTCTTCTTGGAGCTCGGATCTTTTCAGATTTCCCACCCTTGTCACTGTCTTGGTCACCTGTGTTCTAAGACTGATTTTAACTGGCTGCCGGGCCTCCACTTTCTTATCTGGAAGACGGAATGCCAGACCTGGTGGATTCTAAGATGCCCCCTCTCTGCCCTCTCCTCCTGTGACCTCCCTCTTCTTCCTCGGTCACTTGCTTATGTAGCGTGTGCTCTTCTGTCTGACTCTCCTTCCTCTTTCTATGATGTTACTTCTCGCTCTGAACATCTACTTCCTATCTTAAGTTTCTCCCTTGAGCCCGTTTTTCTCTTCCTCCCTCTCTCTCTGTCTCCTTGTCTATTGCTTCTGACTCTATTATCTCATTCTCCCTCTTTGCCCTTTTCTCTGGCATCCTACCTCTTCCTCATCTGTAACATCTTTGTGATGAATTTGGTTTCTTTTTTATCCAGTTATTACTTGATTACTTTCTCCCAACTCCCAGCCCAATAGCGTCTTCTAGTCCATCTGCCAGTCAATGCTTCTTGGTCTCTATCCCGTGCCCATTCCCATCCTGGTCTGGGCTTGGGAGTTGGGAGCCAGTGCCACACACCCGGACCAGAGCCAGGCTCCTCCCTGTAATGGGAATAGCAGTTGCAAGGCTGGCGCTGGAGACATGTTGTGTCTAGTTGGCCTGCTCTGTTTCCAAGAAGGTTCAGGAAGTCAGTCACAGCACTCGGCTGGTTTCCCAGACTGCCAGTGTCCAAACCCAAATGTGGGGGAATCATTCCACAAGCAATCTTCATCCCATTTGTGCACAATCAGTACGTGTACATGCATGCACGCGTGCTCACACACACACAGAGCTGAGGCATGCACGCGTGCTCACACACACACAGAGCTGAGGCATGCACACTGGCGGTCATCTCTCATTGTAAACTGCTGCTGGCAGTCAGGTTTGCTAAAGAATACTTTTTCCCTTTAAGCTCTACTCTGGCCTTAGTTGTAAACTTTCAGCCTCGCAGAATGTTCTTTATGTAGAAAGGAATGAAGATTCAGTCAGACAGTGAACGATTACTTCATACCCGTTAGAATGACAATTATCAACACAAACAAATGAGGAATAACAAGGGTTAGCGAGAACACAGAGAAAGGAAACCTTTTGTGCAGTTAGTGGGGTTACAAATAGGTGTGCTCACTATGGGAAACACTATGTTTCTTCAACAATATTAAAAATAGAACTACTATATGATTCAGTAATTCCATGTCTAGATAGCTATCAAGGAAAATGAAAACGCTAACTGGAAAATATACCTGTTTCTCCATGTTCGTTGCAGCATTATTTACAAGCCAAGAAATGAAATCAACCGAAATGTCCATCAATGGATGAATGGATACACACAATATTATTTAGCCATGAAGAGAATGAAATCTTAACATGTGCAACAACATGGATGGAGCTTGAAGGTTCTTTGAGGCTTTATTATACTAAATGAAATATGTTAGACAGAGAAAGATAGGCATCATTTATATGTGGAATCTAAACAAAGCCCCCCGCACCCCCCCCAAAGAAAACAAAAAACTTCAAGCTCTTAGATACTGAATACAAGAATGATGGTTGCCAGAGACAAGGAAAAGGGGGTAGGGTGGTAAAATAGATGAAGGGGGTCAAAAGACACAAGCTTCTGTTAAAAAAATAAACAGGATATGGGTGTGTAATAAACAGCATGGTGACTATTGTTAATAATACTGCATTGAATATTTAAAAGTTGCTCAGAATAGATCTTAAGGGCTCTCAGCCTAAGAAAAATTGTGTAACTATCGATGGTGATGGATATTAACTAGACCAGTTGTTGTGGTCCTTTCACAATATATACATATATTGGATTATATGTTGACAACTGAAACTAATACAATGACATATGTCAGTTAAATAAAGGTAAACTTTTTTTTTTGTAAAGATTTACTTATTTATGCATACAGAACTGGGGTACAGGCCAGAGGTGTAGGGGTGGTGAGAGGATTCACCAGAGACAGAGTGGGGAGCAGAACAGGCAGATCGAGGAAGCACACTGCTGAGGGGAGCAGCAGGCGGGTCAGGAGAGGTCTGCCGCACCATGTGGTCATCTCCGGGGTGAGGATCGAACTCATGCTGAAGTGGCTTTAGCTTCTTAATGCTGCACCACCAGGGAGGGTCCTAAAGAAAAATATTTTTCATTTTAAAGATTTTTATTTATTTGTACATACAGAACTGGGGTACAGGCCAGAGGCTCAGGGGTGGCGAGAGGCTTCACCAGAGACAGAGATGGGAGCAGAACAGGCAGATCGACAAAGTACACTGCTGAGGGGAGCAGCGGGCGGGTCAGGAGAGGTCTGCCCCGCCATGTGGTCACCTCGGGAGCAGGCGGGAATCGAACTCATGTGGAAGTGGTTTCAGCTTCTTAGTGTAGTGCCTTAACCCGCTGCGCCACCAGGGAGGGCCAAAAAAATATTTTTTTAAAAATTAAAAAGACTCAACAGAGAGAGAAGTCCTGCTCATTCATGGGTATTAGTCTGACTTTGTTCGCATAAAGCTGTTGGTTCTCACCTTATTGTATGACTTCCATGCCTGCCAGAAACCAGAGCTGACATACACGTACCAGGCCCCTCCCTAGCAGTGCCAGGCGCATCTGTCACCCGCATGAGTGTCACAGAAATCTGTTCCATTGTCCTCTTCATGGGTAAGGAGACAGGCTCCCAAGATCACACACTTTTCTCCCACTGCAAGTCTGACCTGCCCATATTGTCATCTACCTGCCGTGCCAGCCCAGCCCAACAGCGAAAACAGTGGGAGGAGCTGAGGGAGCTGAGGGACTGAATTTAGAATGTTGCTGCAGAAAATGTTCACTCAGATCTGCTATCCCAACAGGTGCCAGGATGTAGTCAGATTTCTAACGGACAGCTCAGGACCTGCACTTTAGGGGTTAAGGAGTGTAGAAATATAGGTTGGAGCGGGGCAGGCTATAGGGAACATAATCTTTTTTCTTAATTGATAAAACACTGGATTATAGTATTATACAGATTTTATGTGTATGATGTGGTAAATCAGTATCTGTACACACTACATTATATTCATATATCTGGTTTCCATGTTGATCCCTTCTACCTGATTTATCTTCCCTCCCCTCTTTTCTTCTGGTCACCACTAATTTGGTCTCATGGTCTGGAAGTTTATATTTATCTTGTTTGTTTCGATTGTTTGTTTTTGTTTTGTTTCTTTACCATGTGAGTGAAATTACATGGCATTTGTCTTTCTCCATCTGACTTATTTCACTAAATATGATGCCCTTTTAGTTCTGTCCATATTGTATCAAATGACAGGATCTCATCACTTTTTATGGCTGAGTAGTATTCCATCATGCATATATACTATATGTGATCCAGAAACAGGGTTGCTAGTGATGTGGTATTTCTTTTGTTAAAATTTCAAGACATGTCCATTTTTTTAAATATTTATTTATTCATTTATGTATACAGAACTGGAGTACAGAACTGGAGGCCAGAGTGGTGAGAGGATTCACCAGCAACAGAGTGGGAAGCAGAACAGGCAGATCTACTAAAATACTCTGCTGAGGGGAGCAGCAGGTGAGACAGGAGAAGTCTGCCCCACCATGTGGGTCACCTCGGGGGGCTGCAGATTGAATTCACACTGAAGTGGTTGAGGCTCGCTTGCAGTGCTGTGTCCCAACTCACTGCGCCACCAGGGAGGCCCCCATTCTGTTTTTTTTTTTTTTTTAAGGTTTATGTATTTATGCACAGAAGAACAGAGGAGTAGGCCAGAGGTGTGGCAGGGGGTGGGGGGGTGATGGTTAGAGCACTCACCAGAGAGAGAGAGTAGGGAGATAACAGGTGAATTTTCTGAGATTCATCATTAAGGGGAGTAGCAGGCAAGACAGGAGAAGTCTGCTGCAACATATGTGGGTCAGCTCCCTGGCCGGGTATTGAACTCAGGCCATAGGGGTGAGAGGCTCTGAGACTTAACTCCTAGTCCACAAGGGGAGGCCCTCCATCCTATTGTCCATGATGGCTGTACCAATTGACAATCTCTCCAACAGTGCACAAGGACTGTCATCTCTCCACAGACTTGCAGACACTAGTTTCTTGTCCTTTTGAAATAGCCTTTCTCACAGTGTGAAGTGATACCTCATGGTAGTTTTAGTAGCCTCGTCTTTAAGGAAATGAGAAGTCCCTAAAAGGTAGCCTCAGATGTCAGTGTGGGAAGGGATGATTCCTGGTTAGAGGTACCCATGTGGGGCGTCTGCTATCTGCCAGCCCGGGGGCATAGAGGGCAAGTGGGCGACTCGGGCCTCCGTGGCCTAGGGTCGGTCCAGTGCATTCAGTCCTGCTCTCAGCTTATGATTAGTTCTACAGATGCTGGGCTGGGCCTGTCCTGGGTCCTAGGGCTGTGGAGAATAACTTGACAGCACTTCCGGCTCCAAACTCCTAGCCTGATGCCTTCCAGCACGCTGCCAGTGGTCCTCCTGACACGTGAGGCTCACTTTCTCTCACACTGCTGCTCCCCATGCTGTGGATTTTCCCTTCTACTCCTTGCTATTTGCTGCTGGTTCTTTGTCAGTTGGCAGGTGTTGGCCAGCCTGCCCTCTGGGCTCTGTTGCACTCCATCATTTTACTAGAGATTGGGGTGAAGCTGCAGTGAGCAAGTTCATCAACCTGCACTTGGATGAGGAGGGCAGTGACTGAGATTGTCCTGGCCACAGGACCTGTTCCAAAGTGAGCGCTTCTGAGTCTTCTTGTGCCTCCCCTTAGGCAGATTGCAAATCTGCAATCCTTTGTCTCTCCCACTAGATGATAGTGGAGAGAAGACGGGGACATGTTTAGTCACTTTGTCTGTGGGTACTAACAACAGATCTGGCATAGAATAGGGCAGAGATCAGAACACATTCAAGTCACTAGTGAAGGGGTGAATCTTAGCAAACTGCAATGTGTGCAGAGGAACTTTATCAAGAATGACCATAAAGATGCTCCCAAACTGGGTACAGGGAGTTGGGCCTGGGTTGCTGGTAGAAGAAACAGACTTTCCAGATCCTGGTGAGCAGCGCTGGGGCAGCTGAAAGACAGAGGTGGGCTTGGTCACCCTCAAAAGCAGGTACAGACCAGGGTGGGCATCGTCCTGCTCAGCTCTACGGTGCCCTGCAGCACGCAGGCTGGTTCTAAATGCTGCCTTATGGGAAGAAAAGGTAGAAGGCCAGCACCCCCACCCTGTCTTTGGATCATCTCCCAGTCTCAGGGGCTGTCCCTTGTAAGCCATTTGAACCAGCCTGTTTCGTGACTCGGAGCCTGCTTCCTTCTACGTTCTAGGCTGCTGCGCGTGGCCTCACCCCGTCAGGCCACTTGATCCCGGGGAATATGATTCTGGTTCTCTGTTTATTTTTTGAAGCCATGTTGAGCCCTGCTTGGCTTCCTTCAGGGCACCGCCTATAGACAACCTCATTCTGAGGCAATTCGAGGCAATTCAAGCCAATTCTGTCCTTGCGCTAAGTCCCTGGCGGGGATTACAAGTGACAGCAACACATAAAATAAACGCCAAGGAAAAACCGCCTCCCAAAACACCCTGTTAAGATGGCAAATTCACACCCAGTTGCTGGAGGAGGTGCAAGTCAGTTTCACATGAAAATGTTAACTTCCCCCAAAGCCAAGTTGCACCCAGAGTTCCTGGGTTGCTAAGTGTATATTTGGTGTTCACGGTGGGTGGCAAGATGGGGTCCCTTAACTCAGTGGTGTGCCTCAAGAATCTTCCCCAAACTAAAAGCAGCTCCCCTCCCCCCTTCCACACCCATCTAGAACAGTCCCCAATAACCTTCCCAAAACCCCTCTCCCCAATTACCTCCCCAAGATTCTTCCACACCCATCTAGAAACTTCCACACCCATAGTCTCCATTCCCCAGAACCACTTAGATGCTAATGTCACTTCCTCCAGTCTCACGGAAATCTCATTAGGGTCAGAGAGTCCGTGTTCGTGTCCCAGCTCACACTCGCTGCTGGCCTGGGCTCAGTCAGGCAAACCTCCCATCGTCAGCGCCTCATCACTGCATGCTGGGGCGCCAGCGGCAGAGCACCCCCAGAGCCCATCTCATCTGCTTCTAGTAACTAGCCAAGAGGTGTCCTGACTCCTTGATTTTAAACAGGGGCCCCAGCTCTGGGTGTGAAGTGCGCTCCCATTACCAGAGGTGGACGCAGGGGTGTCTCTAACCCTGTGCTCCTTATGTCACCCCTGAGCCCACAGATGCTGACCCGGCCCTCTGTGTTCTGAGCCTTTCTCCCGACACAGACACAGCTGGTAAGACATAATAGACCAGTGGGACATTACAGACCAGGGGCCTCCTGCAGGTTTTCTTTTTTTTTTTTTAAAGATTTATTTATTTGTGCATTCAGAACTTGGGTACAGGCCAAAGGTTCAGGGGCGGCGAGAGGCTTCACCAGAGACAGAGATGGGAGCAGAACAGGCAGATCGACGAAGTACACTGCTGAGGGGAGCAGCGGGCCGGTCAGGAGAGGTCTGCCACGCCAT
>NW_004567116.1:40755780-40810913 GCF_000260355.1 Condylura cristata | reverse complement strand
ACACTGCTGAGGGGAGCAGCGGGCCGGTCAGGAGAGGTCTGCCACGCCATGTGGTCACTTCCGGGGCAGGTGGGAATCGAACTCATGAGGAAGTGGCTTTAGTTTCTCAGTGCTGCGCTCCAACTGGCAGCGCCACCAGAGAAGGCCCTCCCACAGGTTTTCAATGCCAAAAAAAAAAAAAAAAAAAAAAAATTCAGGGTCAGCCAATTACTGGAGCCTTGGTGCCCTCTGCTGGCCAATGCCTTAATCTGTATTAGTGTACTGAGTTTTTTTCAAAAGGGCATTTATTTCTTTATCCATCCATTTCTCTTCTCATTCAGCCACCCACCCCTCTATCCATTCATATATCTACTGACCCTTCCATCCATACATACATCCGTCCATCCGTCTGTCCAATCCATCCGTCCGTCCATCCATCCATCCTCCATCCATCCTCCATCCATCCAACCATTCACCCACACACCCACGCATCCATCTACCCACCTACTTACCCATCCACCCACCCACCCACCCATCTTTCCATTCACCCTGCACCTCCCCCACCTCCTCAGCCATATCCATCCACCCACCCACCCAGTCTCATTGTCCTGTAGCAGCATCCTCATTCCCTGGGGCTCTCATTGCAGCCCCACCCCCACCCCCAGGTCCTGCTCTGCACCAGGTCTCGTGGCAGACCTCAGCAGCACAGAGAAGGAGAAGCCCACATGGTGCGCCACTCTCCTGTTTGCAGGATGCCCTACATGGCATCATTTATCTCCACAATAGCCACCAGGAGATGTAAGCTCCCTCTTTAATTGACAGGGACACTGAGACCAGAGAGGCCAGGCAGCATGGTGTAGCAGGAGCCGTCCTTGGGGGCAGAGACCCTTTGCAAATGGAGGTGCCATCACTACTCTGTGGCCATAGGTGGGTTCCTATGAGCTGCCAACCATGGCCAACTGTAGCCTATTTGCTATCTACAAATTACAGCAGAACATTCCTTCACCACCTATGGAGTACAGCCCGTATCACAAGGCAGGCCAGGGATGCCGAGGCCACTGTTGACCTGATTATGTGACTATCTCCATGGTGGTCTCGGATAACTCTGGCCATGATGACATCAAATACTTTGCTGATGCAAATGTCTCTTGACCTATAGTCACAATGTTCCCCTCCCTGTCTCTCGTAAAACTTTGTCCCCCATGCCTATCCCACTCTGCAGATTTTATTCCTCATACCATTGTCATGATCAGTGTTTACTAGCCTGCAGGCTTTCATAAATGGCAAAGAATTCTGCTCAAGTAGCAGAGTCTGGCCTTGCAAACCTGCTCCGGGACTGCTGTGTCCCTCATCGGTTCCCGCTGGAAAGAGGCAGCAAAGTTCCTGTTGTAACACTTCAGCAAGCTTCTTAAGCTCTATGGACTGCAGTCCCTCACCTATTAACACACCAGAGTGTATTCCTTTGGTATACACAGCGTGCCAGGCCTGCCTTTGAGGTACACAATGAACAGATGGGAAAAGCCCCTGCTCCCCCACACTGGGCACTCTGGAGGTTAAAATGAGGATTGAATGAGACAAGATTATATCATAGCACCATGTCAGTGCTATTGTGTCATGTCATCTGTTACCACCTAGTTGAGGATCAGGAAAGAACTTGGTATGGTTTCCTGAGAAAAGAAGAGGTGAAGGACTGGTTGATATTAAGTTTATTATTTTGCATAGAAGAACTTGGGGGTAGGCCAGAGATGGGGTGGGGGTCGGAGTGAAAGGATTCACCAGAGACAGTGGAGAGAAGAACACGTTAATTTACTGAAATCTAGGGGAGCAGCAGGTGAGAAAGGAGAGGTCTGCTGTTCCAGGTGGGTTGGCTCCCTCCAAGTCCCCAGCTACAGGAAGCCTGGAATTCAGTTTTCCCAGAATTCTCCAAAAGTCCATCTCTCTGGATGCTTATTCTGGTCCCACTGCCTCCTAGGCCTTCCTCTCCTGTCCATGGTCAACTGCATGGATTCTCAAGATATAGCCAGGTGACATCTTGAAATGGTCTTTGCTTTTAGCTAGGAGTCTGTTCCCTCTTCTCTTCACCTTGGATTTCCTTCTAGGAGAGCTTTTAATGCTCCAGGCCTTTCTTTATGGCAGCAGACACCAGACTGTAGTCGCTTCAGTCCTGGGGCAATGTCCAGTCACAGGCTACACACTCAGGACAGATTGGGTAACGGCTAAATTTGGGAGATGAACCCTGGCAAGACCAAGGCCTTGCATTTTGGGTGAACAACAGGGCAGCGGATATGGAGTTTTAGCTGGACATCAGCTCTGTGTGGCCCAAGGTGAACAGCACTTCCTGAGGTCTCTAAGTACCCAGCACAGAAGGTTCCCAGGGAGAAATTGAGATACATGGAGATTTACGCTCAGGTTGGGGCCCAGGACTTATGGGTTGAGCCATCCTTACTCAGGCCCACAGCAAACATCCGGAAATATCTGGCATTCCTTGGTCTCTGCACATTTGCTTGGGTCACTCCTTTCTCCTGTGATTTGCTCCTAGACACACCGTTCCTTCTTCCTTCTTCAGGGTCTGGATGGACTAAAGGCTGCTGGTCTTTGACTCTCCCAGAGAAATGTGGCCACACCCACGTCTTCTGTTTGCACACCCAGAACTACTTTCTACCCTCTACCCCTCTCGGCCCCTCGGGCGACTCACATGGGTGATAACAATGCCTGCTCTTCCCCCACCCCGAGCCCCCACAGGGCTTCCCAGTGGGAAGCCCTAGAGGAGACCAGCAAGTGGAAGGAGTATGGCTGCTCTTCCAGCTGCCTGGGTCCCTCCCTGCAGGGACGCCACAGTCTGTTGTGTCCTCTCACATGGTGAGGCAGCCCCCTCTCTTTGGCCCCCAGAACCCCACTCTTGCCTTCCTCTGGGCCTGAGGAGTCCATGGTTCTCCTACCATTAACCTCAAGTTACAGCAGTCTTTCTTCTTCTCCTTGCTCCTTCTCTTTGTCCTCCTCCCCGTCTCTCCTTCTTTCTGTCTCCTCTTCTCACTCCTCCCCGGCCTTTCCTTCTGCTGCTTTCCTTTCTTCTCCTCCTTCCCGTCTTCTTCCTTCTCCTTCCACCCTCCTCCCTCTTCCTAACATCTTCCTGAGTCCCCTGTGCACTCTCTTTCTTCTACTTCCATAACTTTTGTGTATTCCAGCCCCCTTCATACTAGGTCTTTGTACGCAAGACCTCCTAGAATTATCCTGATTTGGGTGTAGCCTCCATTTCCTTCTGGGACCCTGACTTGTACCAGGAGTGGCCTCAGGAAAGAGAACCCTGCATTCTGGAATTAGCTTGGTCTTGTATTTGAGCAATACAGGGATTATCTCCTTGCTGGGGGCATAGGATGATTACTGGTAACATTTTTGGGGTGGGGGACAGGCTGGGAGGCCAGACGCTGGCATGTCATTTGTCTGTGGCACTCAGCCCTGTCACGGCAGTTCTGATTATAAACAGTGGAGGCGCCTGGCTTCCGGCTTTCACGACAGCTCCAAGGAGTCTCTTGTGTCCTGTGGGTGCAGAGAGGGTGTAACTGCGGACCAAGCCAGGATGTGATGGTAAAGTGGCAGCAATGCAGCATCGCCGCTCCAGGCCTCTGGGAGAATTCTGATCTGAAAATGTCCCCAATCCGCCTTTACCAGCACAGGCATCCCTTGCCTACCTGGTGCAATGCCTCTGCATCAAAAGTTTCCAGTATCTGCACTATCTTCTAGAGGCTGACACTATGCCCTCAGGCCTGCCCTCCCAATTCTCAGTGTCTCCAAGCCCACAGCCAGAGTCAAGTCCCGCAAAGCCAGGAGAAGTACAAGCCTGAACAGAGAGGAAGTCCACTCTGAGACACATGGGACTGTCAATCTATTAGCAGGGACATTTGGGAGTGGTTGCAAGAATGTTGCACCGAGGGAAGAATTATAAGACCTACTGGGTCAAACGGACAAGGGTGTCCTAGCTCCAGAGGATGATGTTTTTATTTGATCGCCCAGGATTTGTTTTAGTCATGTTAGACTGAATAAAGTTGTCACACAGTGATGGCATTACTGAATGAGGCTGAACCATCAGAACATCTTTGGGTTTCTTTCTTTCTTTTTTTTTAAAGATTTATTTATTTATTCATACAGAACTGGGGTATAGGCCAGAGGCTCAGGGGTGGCGAGAGGCTTCACCAGAGACAGAGAGGGAAACAGAACAGGCAGATCGACGAAGTACACTGCTGAGGGGAGCAGCGGGTGGGCCAGGAGAGGTCTGCCGCGCTATGTGGTCACCTCCGGGGCAGGAGGGGATCGGACTCATGTGGAAGCGGCTTTAGCTTCTCAGTGCTGTGCTTTAACCCGCTGGGCCACCAGGGAGGGCCCGGGTTTCTTTCTTTTTTTAATGTCATTTGCCTCCTACACATTATTTATTTTAAATATTTATTTATTTATGCATACAGAACTGGGGTATAGGCCAGGGAGCAGGAGGTGAGAGGATTTGCCAGAGACAAAGTGGGGAGCAGATCAACAAAGTATACTTCTGAAGGGAGCAGCAGCTGGGTCAGAAGAGGTCTGCGGTACCATGTGGGTCACCTCCCTGGCCGGGGATTGAACTTGTGCTGCAGTGGCTGTGGTAGCCTCATAGTGATGCTCTTTATCCTGTTTTGCCACCAGAGAGGGCCCCATCTTTGGGTTTCTGTGTAGGCAAGAGTGTGAATGCTTGGGAGTAAATAGATCACATATGCCTGCTCACACGCCTGCAGAAGCAGGGCCCTCCTTCACCAAAACAGTGAGGAATGCCATGTCCCTGAAGAAGTCCATGGTGTCCCCTGCAGGCTGGAGAGAGCTGTGGGGTGCGGTCCTGAAGCCCTCTGACCTTGGTGCACATAGTGCAAGCCCAGATAGGTGGCAGCTCTTAACCATCAGAAATAAACTGGGCACCATGGTTACATTAAGTCCACTGGCATGCAGTGGTTATTGGTTACTGGAGCGTTTAGGGGATGGTTGATTAATCACGAGCCCCTAGGGGGAGATGCGTGGAAGCCTCCCAAGGTGCCGTGACACACAGAGTAAGAACATGTTTAGTTCTGTTGGGTAGAAATCATCACCGTGTGGCTGGGTTGCCTCGGACCCAGGTCCCCAGCTGAGCATTCCAGAGGCCCAGAGCCTGGACTGAGTGGGATTCTGGGTCTCCTAAGGAAAGCGTATGCTGGGAATCTTCCTCCACGGGGTGCCGTGGTCATTTACCGGGATGAATGTTCTCTGGGGAAAGGGAAGTGTCTGGACTGTCCAGGAAGTTGCTAGACACTGGCTTTGCCTGTCACTGATGCCAGAATGAACTTCCCTGAGTACATCAAGTAGCAGCTAAGCCGTCTTGGTCTGGGACCTTCTAATGGAAGGTTGGTGGGGTCATATCCCTTCCTGCAGGTGTTTCCTCAGTCCTACATGAAATCGCTGCCTTGGCTCCCTGGCTGTGAGTGGAGTTACATGAGCAAAAAGCATTAGGGGAGAGCTCTGAAGTGGCTCTCCACCCGGCGTTTCCTTGTCGGGAGAGTGAGTCAAAATCATTGTAACCCTTTGCAGAAATGCAGAAATGAGCCCCTGCATCGAAGACTTACAAGATGCAGGGATAACAAGCCCTATCCCATCCCCATTTACCTTGCATCTTGACTGATACAAAGGGCAGGGGGGTGCCGAAGAAGAGCAGAGTTCGCAAGCTGAATTAGGGGGTGATGCCGGGTGGAGTTGCCACTCCAGATGTCTCCACTGGGGCAAATCCACACAGCCCCTCACACTTGGCACGAGACCACTGATCTGGCAAAGTCTTCTTTCCCATCTTTTTATCAGTAAGGACAAAAAACAAGGATTTTCCAGAGAGTACCTTTGGAAAAGGTACCTTTGTGCCTTCACTGTTTTGTCCCCAGGGCTATCGCTTCCCCAGTTCTCTGTCCTAATAGAGCTCAGAGGGACCTTCTCAGCTGGCATCCCAGAGAACATCCTGTATGACGGTGCCCCAATGGGTGTGTTGGGGGGGGGGGGCTCTCACTGCAAAGGCTCAGAAGCGGTAGCCTCACGTCCTCTCCCGTCACCCAGAAGCATCTGGCTGGATAGACTCTGCAGCAGTCTGCTGAGGGCAAGTTACAGAATGAGTTGGGACACAGCCTCTTGTATTCAAAGGATGTGGTGGAGACTTCATGCCAGCAGCCAGGTGTGTGTGCCATCTTCTTGAGTTCAGAATGCATAGGTCAGGAATTAAGGAATTCTCTGTCACTCCAGGAAGTGACCAAGAGATTATGTGTCTGTGCCTGGGACCTTGGACTTGGTGGTTTGGAGTACTTGGGCCTCAGACAAGGAGCAGTTCCACCAGACAGCACAGTAGTTCATTAGATGAGGTAGAAGCTGAAGTTACCTCTTGACCACTTTAGGCTCCTCATCACCCTAAATCAACCGGCAGAAAGGGGACTGTTACTTTTTAAGCCAGGGTGACAGATCCAAATGAGAAGGCAGTTCCATGATTGCCACACAGTGACTAGGACTGGCACCCAAGATATTAAAGGGGACCACAGTTGTACTCTCTTGTCCCAAAGGCCTGGTCCAGGTAGACCATAGGTCTGAGGCACACAGCAGGGGACAGAGAATGGAGGGGTAAAAATGGGACGGATGGTGTGATGATGGTGCCCGGGTGCGGTGATGGGAGAACTATGTGGATTACACCTGAGTGGAGAAGCCAAGTATTGTACAAAAATGAACAGTGATGTAAGGAAATTAAAAAACAATTAATTTAAAACATCAGAAAATGGTAAATGGGGGGAATCCAGAAAGCACCAGACCACTAAGCATGTAAGAGGTGCTTTGGGGAGGAAATTTTGGATCGCTCCACCAGGAGAGAAGTCCATCCACCTGGGGTGCTCTGAGACGAGAGGGGAACATAGAGAAATGGTAGATGAGGGTGGCTGTGATCAGCACTTAGATGACCGACCAGCTGTGGAGGTGAGGACCCTAGCAGCCAGGTGTTATATTGTTTGTTGTAAGCCCATCTTCTTACGCTAAGAACTTCTCATGCTAAGTCACAGTAATGACTAACATTTTAGATGCTGAATGGCTGTAACTTACATTGATAGCATTTTGCTAATACAGTAGTTAGGGAGACAGAGCAAGTCCTCTGTCTCAGGGAAACTTTTTCATGGTGAATGCTGAGACCAAAGGGTGGATCATGCCACCTCTACTGTTTGCCTGTCAGATGGTCCCTTTACCCTTCTCACTGAGCTCTCTGGCCTGGGAAGCGGGGGAAAATCATCACTCCTGTATGCTTGTTGACTTCTGGTTGGTCTTCTTGGTCCAACAAGAACCCTGCATCAAGAGATCAAAAGGAGGGAGGAATGGAGTGAGACATTTATTTCCATTGCTGCCTCCATGCAGGGTCTGGAACAGGCTGCACCCTTCAACCAAGGCCACCGCCTCACAGTGGAAACGTCTCTCCTGGCTTTATCCTTCCAGCATCCAGCAACTGCTTCTTCCCCTCATCCTGTTGGGCCTGGGAATGGTAATTGTTTTGCTACTTCAAACCATGTCCTATTTTTTATATCCTCTTCATCTTTTTGTTAATAATTCCTTTGTAAATAAGACTTCTTCAGATTATTCTTATTTGCATGTGCCATCTTTCTGCTAGCATCCTGACTGGCACAGCTTTTCTATAATGCCCTCCTTTCTTGTACAGCTCTGGGAGTTCTATCCATCCTACCCACCATCAGTTCTTTCATGTAAGAATGGTCTCCTTCCCAAGAGAAGATTTTACCTAGAGGAGAGGATCTTGTCCAGAGCATGGAGGCAAAGGAGAGGGAGATGGTAGGAATTAGTGGTGGGATGTGGGTGGACAGAAAGAAGGAGTCTATAGCGGTCTTCTTGGCAGAGTCAAGAAGCAGGTGGCAATGAAGTGAGTATCGAGGCTCTGATGGTGATTCTAGTCCTGACTTGGTTCCTGCAGAATGTCACTCCAATCTTTGAACTTCTCTGAGCTCTCATGTTCTTCCATTATTAGGTGCAAGGAGTAGTCGGATGTTAAGGTGCTGCCTGGGAGACTGCTGTTTCCTGGTGTTGGCCCCCTGTGTCATCCCCTACCTCTGTGTGTGTAAAATCTGGGGTTTGCTTCTAACCAATACAATCAGACAAGGATGATGAGATGTCGCCCCCACGATAATGTTGCATTGCAAATGTTATACTGTCTTGCCAGTAAACTCTCTTTCTATTGCTGGCTTTGAAGAAGTAAGCTGCCATGAATCCCATAGTCAGCAAATGAGGAAGCTGGGAAGAGTATTCTACCCCAGTTGAGCTTCCAGATGAGAAATCAGCCCTCAGTTGCAGCCTATGAGACCATAAAAGGAAGTCCCAGCTAAGCCCAGGCTTCTGATCTACAGAAAACATACTCATACATGCTATTTTAAGTCACTATGTTTGTAATTTGTTATACAACACAGACACTAATACTGCATAGTGTTTTTAAATGCTGCTTAAATTAGAAGAAAAATTGAATGCCGAAGAAGAGATGGCAAAACTTATATACATACATTATTAATTGGTATTAACACTTTTTCCTTTATTATGAAAGTTTTCAAATATATACGAAAGTTGGAAAAGTAGTATAATGGACCCAAGCACCATGGCCTAGATTCAAAAATTAAGATTTACTTATATTTGCCCCTCCCCTTTTTGCCTAACAATTGCAAAATAAACTTCAAACATCATGTCATTTCCTTCTATGTACATTCAAGTGTGACTATTTGGAAAAAAAAAAAGAGACAGATTTCTTACGTAATCGCATGGCCGTCACACCTTAAAAACCTTCTGGTGGTGCAAGGGATTGGAGTGCAGCACTATGAAGATACCTGCAGCCACTGCACTGTGCCAGAGCTCAATCCCCGGCCAGGTTGCTAAACCACATGGCACAGAGACCTCTCCTGACCCACCCAGCAGCGTATTTCATGAGATCTGCCTGTTCTACTCCCCACTCTGTCTCTGGTGAATCCTCTCACCCCGCACCACTGGTCTAGACGCCAGTTCTTGTATGCATAAATAAATACATCTTTAAAAATATTAACAACCTTGTATCAGACACGTCTCCAATTATCTAAAGAATGTCATAATGTTAGTACATTTTTTGGAACTTGCAGCTTGAAGCAGTATGCAAAAGAACCTTTAAATTGTTCCTTTTCCAGCATGGCTATGATAAGGAAAAAAAATCAGATGATGATAAAAGGATGATGCCTATTAAAGAGTTATTGGCATTTGCCACTTATGTTACATTGAGGGCATCAGAAAAATGAACAGGAGGCACTTTTGTGACAAAGAAAATTAAGAAGCAGAAGCTGAAACTGGAAATGACCTTGAAGACCTTGAGCCTCCTTTAGGCGGAGTCTCACACATTTCCAGACCTACAGTGTTTTTTAAGCTTTTGATCACAGCAAGGAGAATGAAAATGTGAGTTAAAAAGGACAGCGTCGGGGCAAGAGAGAATGTTGTTATTTTTATGTTACCTCCTCTGGGAATTGGTGGGATTCTAAGAACTCAGACTTTGGAGTCAGATGATATATTTTTAAACTGTGTGATTTTGGACATGTTACTTGATTTCTCCTGAGCTCTCAGTTTCCTTGGTATGTGAAGTCGGGATCCTATGATTCATTCCACAATATGAAATAAAGTGATGTGTGTAACCGGACGCAGTGACTGCCACTTAGCTGGTGCTCATGACTGTGAACATAATTACTTTGCTAACTTTGGCTGTTTCTTAGGATCACCTGCATAATTTTTTTATTAATATAATAGTTTATTTTTACATCATTCTGTACCCTTTTCCATCTCAGTTCTAGTCCCCATGGACTTCCTACCACCAATTCATCCATGTGCCATCACCATAGTCCTGTGCATTTCCCTCCCCCCACTGTTTTTGATCCCATTCCCCACTCCACTCCCATAAAATGTCTCTGATATATAGTTGTTTATTATTACTACTATTTTCTCCCTTGGTCCTTTATACTCCTGCTATGAGTGAAACCATCTGGTATTTTTTCTTTTCTTTCTGGCTTATTCCACTAAGCATGATCCCGTCCAGCTCCATCCATGTTGCTGCAAAAGGCATGAGTTTATCTTTTTTAATTGCTGAGTAATATTCCATTGTGTATGTGTACCATATCTTTTCAATGCAGTCATCTACTTTTGGGCATTTGGGCTGCTTCCATGTTTTTCCAATTGTAAATAAAGCAGCCATAAACATGGGGGTACAACATCTGCATAATTTTTCAAATCCTAAGGCCGCTGGAGCACTTCAGTTTATCAGACTTTCTGAGACTGAAGCCAAACACACCAATTTTTCTTAAAGTTCTCTGGCATTCCACTTCAGTGGAGCACCCCTGGGCTAGAGACAGGCTGAGCAGCTCAGCATGCACCTGCATGCCTAGGTCTGTGGGAGTGAAGCATAGCTCAGGGAGGTAGCAGGGACAGACAGGGGAAAATGAGTCACCAGTTAGTGTTCATTCTGGAAAACAGAGTCCTCGCCAGTACTTCGGTAGTGGGAACTTAGAATGGGGAGGTGATTGCAAACATGCTGGGATGTGAAGCTGCTCCGAGACAGTCAGTGGCAGAATGTCTCTCCTACCCATGTGTGCAGGGGTAGGAACAAATGTGTGAAGGAGGTGCCACCTGAGCCCAGAAATTGGGGTAACATAGGGAGGGGTGTCTGGAGAGGTCAGAACCAGGTTGGAGACATAGGCATCTCTGGGACGCCGTCCAAAGAAGAGAGGCTTTGAAATCTGGCTTTTCTTTTCTCCTGGGCTCCAAATTCCTGAGAGTGTCTCCTATTGGCTGAATTTAGACAGAAACCAATGGCAAGGAAACATCAGAAGTGAGGATTTCAGGGTCAGTCCCCTGCAGGGAAGTGTCCCTTTCATAATCTCAGTTGTGGGAGCCCAATCAGGTTTGGGAAGTCAGGGAATGGATCTGGGATCATACAGATATATATTAGGCACATCAATAAGACCCTGAAATTCTTCAGCAAAAAGATAATTACACTATGACATATCCTCTCTGTGTCTTCCTCTGCCATTGAAATTTTGTAGCTTATGAAGATTGTATGGTAATATGGAGAACTCGTGATGAGCTATCATGTTACATTAGCATCCTTCTTTACTTTTTCCTTTTAATACCACCTACCACATCCTAACATTTAAAAATATGAATCTGGGCCCTCCCTGGTGGCACAGTGTTAAAGTGCAGCACTAAGAAACTAAAGCCACTTCAGCATGAGTTCAATCCCCACTCCGGAGGTGATCCACATGGCACGGCAGACTTCTTCTGACCTGCCTGCTGCTCCCCTCAGTAGTGTACTTCATCGGTCTGCCTACTTTGCTCCCCACTCTGTCTCTAGTGAGTCCTCTCACTGCCCCTGCACCTCTAGCCTATACCCCAGTTCTGTATACATAAGTAAATAAATCTTTTAAAAAACATCTTAATCTGGCCCTCCCTGGTGGCGCAGCGGTTAAAGCACAGCACTGAGAAGCTAAAGCCATCTCCGCATGAGTTTGATTCCCGCCTGCCCCGGAGGAGACCATGTGGTGTGGCAGACCTCTCCTGACCCGCCCACTGCTCCCCTCAGCAGTGTACTTCGTCGATCTGCCTGTTCTAGTCCCCACTCTGTCTCTGGTGAAGCCTCTCGCCGCCCCTGAGCCTCTGGCCTGTACCCCAGTTCTGTATGCACAAATGAACAAATCTTTAAAAAAAAATCTTAATCTACTTATGTGCCAGTTATTACTGATTTTTTACCTACCCACCACTTTCACCCCTGTTAGAGAGTTAGCTGTATAACATGCACAGTGTTTGTTGTTGCTATGGCTGGTGTATCTCAAGCATCTAAAACCAAATCTGAAATAGAAGAGATCTTAACAAATATTTACAATAACTAAATTGATATGAAGCAAGCAAAATAGGGCACCCACTTCCCTAGGTATTTGTAATAGTTAAAGGATGTGGATATATAAAATCTCTAGCACACTGTGGATACTTATGTACTTAAAGGTTAATTTCACTTGGGTAGGAGGAAAGGAGTTTAAAATTGACTATGATATCTATTGAGTAAAGATTGACAAACACCCCCAGAAAAACTCTACTATAACTTTAAATATACTATATCTGCAGATGAAAAACCTCTACTATAACTTCAAATAATCAGTGAGGGCAGGTGTGCAGAACCTTGGACCTACATTTGGACCTGCAACTTCCTAGCTTTGTGTCTTTGGTCAAATTGCCTAACCTCTCTGGGCTGGCTTTTCCCTATCTATAAAATGGGAAGAGTGATGAGTCTTATCTGGTGGGTTGTATAAACAGCATCCAGCACAGAACTTGGCTCAAAGTTGATGCGTTTTAGTGTTGGTTCTTGATGCTCACCATCCTCTAGGAGTGCAACCAGGTCTGGAGCTATCCAGAGTGCTGAACACGGTGTTTCCCCCTTCCCTTTTCTCCCCTGGCTCCCTCCCTCAGTTTCTCTCTCCTTTACTCCCTCCTCCCTTTTTGTGCTTGGCTCCCTGGAGCTCTGGGGTCTGAACAGATTTGATTTTCCATATGGTTTCTTCAGGCCCCTTTGGGGGACAGGAAAGGAATGAGCCATGCATGAGGCACTCCCCAAGCAGAAGTCTCAGAATCTCACAGGCAGCGAAGTGGTGTCTGAACAAGCTGTGGTGGCAACAGCAGATCCCCAAACCAGAGCTTGCTCAGAGAGCTTGACACCAAGGACCTGGTGCGGAACATTAGGATCTGAAAAGAGGACCTGAGTCTGACCCTGACCCTGCAGCACAGCACAGAACAGAAGGTGGGTTTTGAGAGAGCTTACCTTATTCGGGGGGAGCAATAGATTGGGGTTAAGGAGGGTGACCCTTGGTTACAGGAGCTGAATAGGCCTTGTGCTTGCAGAAATCTCATCTCCCTCCCCTGGGTTCTATCATCTTCCCTATTTTAGCCATTTATTAACACAATTAAAGGCATATTCATCTTTTTCACCCATGAGTCTACAGAGTTGACTAGCTCCATGAACTTGGCTCCATGAACCAAGAAATACATAACCAATGTTAAGTGTCCCTCTCTCTGTGTTTAAAAATACATTTCTTTCTCAGCAGTGTGGCCCTTTATTTCTTTGTGCCAGAGGCCAGACCACTGGTATTTCACACAGGAATTTCATACAGTGAAGAAGGTGGGGGAGAGGTGTGGCTAGTTCAAAGACAAAAAATAACCTATTTTCTACCAGATGGTTTCGCTCATAGCAGGAGTATAATGAACCAGGCGAGAAAATAATAAGAATAATGAATGGCCATATACCAGAGACATTTTGTGGGGGTGGAGTGGGGAATGGGATCAAAAATGGGGTGGGGGAGGGAAGTGCATGGGACTATGGTGATAGCACATGGGTGACTTGGTGATGGGAAACCCACAGGGATTACAATTGAGATGAAAAAAGATGTACAAAATGATGTAAAAATAAACTATTATATAAAAAAAGTTAAAGGAAAAAAACCTATTTTCATCTTTTTTTTAAGATTGATTTATTTATGCATACAGAACTGGGGTACAGGCCAGAGGTGCAGGGGTGATAAGAGGATTCACCAGGGACAGAGCGGGGAGCAGAACAGGCAGATCGACGAAGTACACTGCTGAAGGGAGCAGCAGGCGGGTCAGGAGAGGTCTGCCACGCCATGTGGTCACCTCTGGGCAGGCAGGGATCGAACTCATGTGGAAGTGGCTTAAGCTTCTTAGTGCAGTGCTTTACCCTCTGCGCCACCAGGGAGGGTCACATCATCTTTTCTTTTTTAAAAAAATGTTTATTTTTACATCATTCTGTGCCTTTTTCCATCTCAGTTGTAATCTCTGTGGACTTCCCACCACTAATTCACCCAAGTACCATCACCATAGTCCAGTACACTTACCCCCCACCCCACTTTTGTCCCTGTTTCTCATTCTACCCCTGTAAAATGTCACAGGTGTATAGTTGCTCATTATTACTACTATTTTCTCCCCTGGTCCTTTATGTTCCTGCTATGAATGAAACCATCTGGTATTTTTCTTTCTGGCTTATTTCACTAAGCATGCTCCCTTCCAGCTTCATCCATGTTGCTGCAAAAGGCATGAGTTTATCTTTTTTGGTTGCTGAGTAATATTCCATGGTATATATGTATCACATCTTTTAATCCAGTCATCTACTTTTGGACATTTGGGTTGATTCCATATTTTCATGTTGTTTTTTTTTTTTAACTGACAACCAGAACATAGGAACCAAAGGATCTCTGGACACCTAAACATCTAGATTAAGCCCTCCTTGTTTAGATGGGGAAAATGAGATGTGGAATGAGTATGTGCACCACTGCACAAATCAGCAGCAGAGTGAGGGCTAAAAGGGACACACTTTTCTGTGCCCCAGTTTCCCCATCTGTACACAGAGGAATTGATCTTGATGTTTAAGTCACCAGTGGTCCTTCTACTCTGGTGTTCGATAAAAGGCAATTCTTGTCATTGCCTAAATTTGGGAAACAAGGCCTAGTCCTAACTTAGTCCAGACTCTTGAGGACACCTCATATGAGTCACTGTCCCAGGCAGAGTCAATTTCCTCCTGTGAGATAGAGGCTAAGAGTTCTCTCCTTAGGGCCTCTAGGAGAAGCAGGTGAAGCAGTGGACCACAGAGCCACACACTGAGGGAAGAGATGACAGTCATTAGTATCAGCACCCTATGCTAATGTTCGCAACTGGAAATCATCAGCACTCTGAGAACCCAGAACAAGTGCAGCTGCCCCAAGAAGTCCATCCCAAGGGGCAGGGATTCTGGGCAATCACATTGAGTCTCACAACACAGGGAAGAACAGAACAGAATAGAGGCTGGTAGAAGAGCAGCCCTCCCTGAGTCACTCAGCCCCAAGAGGGGACAGCTGTAGCATCACAGGCCAGAAGGGCCCAGGGCTGACCCATTTAACAGAATGGCCACTTCTACAGATGAGGAGACTGAGGCTCCAGTAAGTGCAGGGGGGAAACTCTAGCCTCCTGCCTTCTCATCCAGCACCTCCCTGCAAAGATCCAAAGATGGTAATGATGGCGATAACTCGTCCATCTCGTGAGCACTCATCTGACTTGCTAAGGCACTTGCCTTTGCTTAGCACTAAAGGTGCTTTTGTAAGTACCTTTTCCCAGGACTTTGATGCCCATCCTGCAACATTTCAGTTACTCACTTGCTCATGACATGAGTAGCCAGTTTTCACAGAAACTCTCTCTACCAGGTAGCTATTCTCATGTCTACTTCCCAGATGAGGACACTGAAGTGTGTTAACAGGGAAGTTAAGACTCTACCCAAGATTAGGGGCTGGTCATAAATCTCAAGGCTCATTACTCCTTTTGTTTCCAAGGCTCATATTCATCTACATTGAATATACTTTCTAAAGAGCATTTCTACACAGACCATTGCTATGGCATACCCATCATGGAAGGCTGCCGGCTGCATAAAGGGTGTGGTGGGAAGATAGCTGAATCCTGTGGGTGAGAAATGGGCACTGGCAGGGTAGTAGGTAGAGGCCCAAGCTGCAGGATGGGCACCAAGGTCCTGAGCAGTAAGGTGGAGTGAAGACTGGCTTTCTCCGAACGTCCTGATCAAGGAGGCCAGGTAGGAAGTGAGCTGAAGAGACTTGTTCAAATCCCGTCACTCTATTAACTCCACTCAGTTTTTCTTAGTTTCCTCATCTGTACAATAGGCTAGAAGACCTTTGAACATGGCTCCAAGGGGGATCACTTGTATTGTAAATCCTCTAGCCATGGACATTGGGGGAGCTACTCTTACCCAGGCCTTGCTTCTGCTGTAAGTCCAGAGTCCAGCAGAGACAAGAGCTGTGGGATGTGCTGGCCTTGAGGATTAGAGGCAGGGGAGGCTCTGAGGACTACCAGGAGAACTTGGCCCACCTTGGAGAATGAGAAGAAAGAAATAACGGTAATAGGTCGATAGAGCAGGCTTTCTTTAACACCCGAGCACCATGAACTGTGCTAAGAAACTTATTAGATCATTGAATCATCACACTAACTTCATAAAATAGGTTTCATTATTCATAGTTTGCAGAAGAGGAAAACAAGTCTCCAAAATTTCAGAGATTAGTCTAGGGCCACAGAGTGGCAAACCCCAGCCGGACCTGGGCAGCTCTGACTGTGGACACCACCTCCTGAGCCACTGAGCCCCAGCCCAGGGCTGTGCAAAGGCATGAAGAGGTCGTGAGCCAGTCCTGGGGTAGGGAGTGTTAGAGCCTGGAGCTGGGGATCTTCAGACATCATGGAGTCAGCCCCTCACATACCAATGGAGAGGCTGAGGTCCTGGGAATGGGTGGCTGCCTCAAAATCACCTAGGAAGTGTCAGAAAATGTTGGAAAGCAAATCTTGTTCTTATGTCCCTTTCCCAGGACTGCTGGGGTGCTTGCACCCTGAAGGCTGGTACCAGATGCTGCTATATGGGAAGATCTACCCCCCCTGCCAAGGCCTGTGGGGGTCCACTCTTGGTCATCCAAGGGCAGATCCTTTCCTGCCATTCTTCTCTGTGGTGCTTTGGGGTACCCTCCTCTGGGTTGGCTTCCTCCCTGATCTGGCCCTGGGAAACAAGACCTTCACTTTTGGGGTCCTGGGTCCATGGGACTGTGACCCCATCTTTGCCCAGGCACTTCCCAGTATGGCTGCCCAGCTGGCTGTGGACCGAGTCAACCAGGACCCATCACTGGTGCTGGCCTCACAGTTGGCTCCCGTGGTCCTTCCCACAGACTGTGACACTCCTCGCGCCCTGGCCACGTTCCTGACCCACAAGAGCATGGTAGCTGCTTTTGTGGGCCCTGTCAACCCTGGTTACTGCCCAGCTGCAGCCCTGTTGGCCCAAAGCTGGGGCAAGACCCTCTTCTCCTGGGCATGTGGGGGTCTGGAAGGAGGGAGTGAGCTGGTACCCACCTTGCCTCCGGCTACCCATGTGTTGCTCTCCATCATGAGATACTTTGGTTGGGCTCGGGTGGCCATTGTGTCCTCCCACCAGGACATTTGGGTGGCTACCGCACGGCAGGTGGCCACGACTCTCAAGATGCATGGGTTGCCTGTGGGGCTGGTGACCTCTCTGGGACCTGGGGAGCAGGGGGCCACAGAGGTCCTGAAGCAGCTCTGCAGTGTGAATGGCCTGAAAAGTAAGTGTGTGTGTGGGTCTTTCCCCTCTGGGAAGCTTGTCCTACTACTAACTACACAAGATATGCAGCCAAGCACTTGGCAATGACCTTACATTTAACCTCCCAGCAGCTCTGTGAACTGGGCCTGCTCAGGTGTGTACTATATACTATAGCTCAAGGCAGTAATGTGTCCAAGTCACACCCCTGGCAAATGGAGCCAGAGCCAGCTTTTGAGCTCTGATTCTTGCATCGATCATGGTGTGAGCCACGAGATCTCTTGTTTCTTGCTTGGTACAATGAAGGAGGTGAGCCATCTTTGAGCCTCAGGAAGGAAGTTAGAGCCAATGTTGGTTTCTTAAAATTAGAGTTGAAACCTTCATGGACTTGCTGATTGATTGATTCCTTATTCCTCACATTTCTCAAGACCCACCCTCCAATCCTATGTGGGGTTGCATGGGTAAACAAGACAATGGTGGCAGGGCTCTCGAAGGGAAAAATGTGTGATGGGCAGGCATAGCAGGTGCTTGTGATGGAGAGGTCAAAGCCACCCAGAGAGCAGAGCTCTGGAGAGGTGGAGGCGGTCTTGTGGGATCTGGGATGCTTCTTAGAGAAGGTGACATTTGAACTGTCTTTAAGGGAATTAACCAGGGAAAGGAATGGTGGGCAGAGTGTAGCGGGAGGTGGTAGCTGAAAGACAAAAGGGACCTTAGAGTTCATTTACATTAGGGTTTCTCAGACTGTGGGTTGTAGCCCATTTGAGTCCAGAAGCCAATTAAATGAATCAAGAGTAGCAGCACACACACACGATGTGGGGGGGGGGGAGAGAAAGAAAGAGAGAGGAAGGAAGGAAGGGAGGGAGGGAGGGATGAAGGGAGGGAGGAAGGAGGAAGGGACTGCAGTAGCAACTGGGACCACAGCCAAAGCAAATGTTGACCATTTTTTGATTGGGTCAGAAGACCCATTCCTGGGGTGCTTTTTGTCTTGGGTGCCATCGTATGGAATGTATTTATGTCTGTATAGGACTTTAGACACCACCAGGGCCACAGAGATTGCAAACAAATGATGAATATATAAATAAAACATGGACTAGCTTCGTGGAATAGTATGCTGCCAGGAAAAGGAATGCCATTCTGTTCCAGCTATTCCATGGTTGAGCTTGGAGCACATTATACTAAGTGAAAGACGCCAATCACAAACAACCATATACTGCATATTTCATATTTAAATGAAAGGTCTAAAACAATCTAGAAAGTAGATTAGTAGACTAGGGCTGGGGGAGGCAGGAATGAAGAGTGACTCTAAGAGGTAAGGGCTTCCTTTGAGATGATGAAAATGTTCTAGAACTAACTAGTACTATTAAATAGAATTAAATAGTTGCACAGCTTTGTATATATACAAAAAAAAAAAACCCCACTGAATTTAGTGCCTTTTAATGGATAGGAATTATCTCATTTTCAAAAAGAGCCTCAAAAGTAAAAAGGATTACAAAGTGGGAACCTGCCTGCTTGGTCCATATCCTGAGTGTAGCATCTGTTCAGGTACTAAGTGTAGTAGGATGGTGGTTAACATATCCTGGGGTGACACCTAGTCTCTCTGCCCCACATCTGACAATAGTTATGATAAACATACTTCTTAGTGCTCTTATAATACTGAAAGACTAAATGATTGCAAAAGTAATTTAGGATAACACATAGCAGGTTGTTGATAAATATTAGCAATGGTCAGGGCCAGAAGGTGGAGGGAAGGTAGGTTAAAACGACTATATGGACAGACTGGAAGGACATGTGAGCATGAAATACCATCATTTGAGGGAATTTTTTTCTCACCAAATCACCCTGATTTGATGGCTATGGCTGTTACTGTTTTAGGGGGAGCCAATGAGGGGAAATTTTGCTTTCTGCCAGATTTATGGGGGGTGGAGCTAGAAACTGGCTGCAGAGGGAGGGGGCAAAACTGAACGTTCTGAGCAACCCTCCGGGGGCCATAGATTCCAGGCTTCAGGGTGAGCCTGGCCTCTGTCTGCAGTTGTGGTGCTGTGCATGCACTCGGCGCTTCTGGGGGGCCCCGAGCAGATGGCCCTGCTGAGCCAAGCATGGGCCCATGGCCTGGCAGACGGGAGGCTGGTCTTCCTGCCCTACGACGCCATGCTCTTCGCCTTGCCCTACCGCAACCGCTCCTACCCAGCCCTGGGAGACGGTGGACCCCTGCAGGAGGTCTACGATGCCGTGCTCACCATCAGCCTGGAGTCGGCTCCCACAGACAAGGCCTTCAAAGCTGCTGGAGCCAGCGCAGAGGTGGCTGCGTGCTGGGAGTCAGAGCAGGTAGGTCAGTGCAGACCCCCACAGGCCCACACAGGTACGCACACGCTCCTCACCTGCTCTGAGCCTTCCTGACTTTGCCAGCTGAGCACCTGGCTGGCCAGTCCCAACTCCACCATGGGCACGTGGCCTGCCCCTTAACTTGACAAATTGTCTGGTCCCCGAGTATGGTCTCTCTCTCTCCTTTCTTCTTATTTCCCATAGTCAGTCTTTTGACTTGCCTCATCATTTGTTGTTGTTGTTGTTATAATAGTTTATTTTTATATCATTTTGTGCCTTTTTCCATCTCAGTTGTAATCCCTGTGGACTTCCCACCACTAATTCACCCAAGTACCATCACCACAGTCCCCTGTACTTCCCTCCCCCTCTGCCCCATTTCTGATCCCTTTCCCCACTCCACCCCGGTAAAATGTCTCTGGCATATAGTTGTTCATTATTATTTTTCCCCCAGTCCTTTATGCTCCTGCTATGAATGAATCCATTTGGTATTTTTCTTTTTCTTTCTGGCTTATTTCACTCAGCATGATCCCTTCCAGTTCTACCCATGTTCCTGCAAAAGGCATGAGTTTTTCTTTTTTGATTGCTGAGTAATATTCCATGGTGTATATGTACCACATCTTTTTAATCCGGTCATCTACTTTTGCTGCCTCATCATTTTTTGTTATGTCTCTCTTGCTTCTATTTTTCTACCTCCAACACACTCCTCTAATTCTCATCTGTTCTTTCTCTTACAATCATTCTTCTCCTGTTTCTGAATTGTGAGTAAAATGTGAAGATCTGACAGAGATTTTTGGGAAGGTGGGAGAGTGGGAGGCTTTCTGAAATCATTGCTGGGTGTGTGGGGTTGGTGAGGGGTTTAGTTTAGAAGGCTCAGCTGCTTGAGTCTCCTTTGGGGTGTCTGCTTCCTGGTGATATGAAGACCAGTGTCTAGAGCTGGTGACAAGCACACAGACACTGATGGAAGTCCATTAAAATAGTCATTTATCTGATAAATGGCCCTCAGGTGCTACTGTGCCTGTCTTGGACATGGCGATGAACAAGACTTACCTGATTTTAAGGAATTTCTATTCTGTTGTTGGGGTCGGGGGGGATAGTCCTTGTAACATGTAAAGCAAGTTCATCTAGCAATGATGTGCTAATAAAATAAAAACAGGGTAGAGTGAAGAGTGGCTGGGGTGGATATCAGAGAGTAGACAGAGAGGACTATTCTGGGGGGGTGGTGCTTGAGCTGAGCTTTGAATGACAAGGTGGCAACAGATAAGATGTGTATGAAGAGTAACTCAGCTGGAAATGGCATATGCAAAGGCCCTGGGGTAGTTTGGGCTCCAATGGCTATAAGAACAGACAGAAGGGAGTTTGAGTGGCTGGACTCTTGAAAGTAGTGGTGAAAGGAGCTGGGGATAAACTCGGGCCCTCATTATGAGAGGCTGTAAGCCAGGATGAGGAAACGGAAATTTTCAAAAGTGAACTGGGAAATCACCATGAGTTTTAAGTAAAAAAAGTTTTTTTTAAATCACTTTGCCTGCTTCATGGGAAGTGGCCTGTTGAGGGCCAGACTGAGCAAGGAGAAGCTTAGGAGGCCCTTGCATGGTCCAGGGGAGACATAAGAGGGACGGGCATGTAGAGGTGGTGGGCGGACAGTGGGTTCGGAATAAATTCTGAGTAGAAAGCTGAATAAAGCTTGATGATGAATGGGGTTGGGGGGGGTGGAGAAAGAAAGGTGAGAGGAATTGGGGAATCATACCTGAGCTTGCAAAACTGCTCAGGTGGTAGTTCCATTTCCTAAAATGTGGGAGGAGTGGGGTTTTGTAGGTGGAACCAGACAGAACCTCTTTTGTTCATGTTCATGTTCTCTTTTGGACATGTTAGTTTGCTTTGATTGGCCTGGGAGACATCAGAGTTGCTTGTGGTGGTGCTTGTCATGATGGTGGTGGCTGTGGAGACTGAGGCTGCTGAAAGGAGCTAAGATAATGGGGGGATCAAAGAGAGGACTGTATTGGGGGAAAGAAAAGGGGGAATAATCCACATATTTGCTGCTGGCAAGGTGCTCAGGACTCAGAGATGTCTGGCAACCTGTGCCATGGAGTGATGGAGTTAAAAGATGCTCTCTTCCTCAGGCGTCCCCCCTCTTTGGAACCATCTATGATGCTGTGGTGCTGTTGGCCCACGCCCTGAATCGCTCTGAGAGCCATGGGACAGGACTCTCCGGGACCCACTTAGGGGACCACATAAGGACTCTGGATGTGGCTGGCTGTAGCCAGAGGATTCGGACAGATGAGAAGGGCAGGAGGCTGGCTCAGTATGTGATCTTGGACACAGATGGCAGAGGGAGCCAGCTGGTCCCCACCCACATCCTGGACACAGGCACATGGCAAGTGCAGCCGCTGGGCAGGGCCATACACTTTCCTGGAGGGGTCCCACCGGCCAGAGACTCCAAATGCTGGTTTGACCCCGATACCTTATGCATGAGAGGTAATTCATCATTTATATAGCTACCCATCTGTCCATCATCCATCCACCCATTTATCCATTCATCGATTCATCCATCCATCCATCTGTCCGTCCGTTCATCCATCCATCCATCTATCCATCCATTCATCCATCTATCCGTCCATCTGTCCATCTGTCTATCTGTCCATTCATCTGTCTCTTGGTCTATTCATCCACTACCCATTCTTTAAGCCTCTGCATGTAGACAGTCTTATGTGGGAACAAGAACAGGTACCAAAAGAAGACTCAACACTGTTGAAAAAACTAAACCAATGGTTGTGAAGTGCCAGGAAAGCCTGGGAAGGCTTCCCCTCTGCTCAGCAGGGCTATAGCATTGATAGCGGGCACCCCCACTCTCAGTTCTAAACTACATAGCATCCCGTGATAAGGCCATTACCCTCTGCAGGCCCCCGCAATGAACAGCTCTAAAAGGCTTGGTGACTCGCCCAAGCTCACACAGAGAGGTGATAGTTGAGCTAACTCCATTCCCAAATCTACTGATTCCAAAAGCAGAATTTCTCTTATTTTATGACCACAGGAGGGTAAGACATTTTTCTGGTTCCTAACTTGTATTCACAGTTGCTAAACCACCAAGGGGTGCGCTCACCGCTATGTTCACCCCAACGTAGGAGAACTGGAGCCGGGAGAGAATGAAACAGGAGCCTGGGGTCTGGAGTCCAGAATCCATTTATTAGGACTGTCTATGGGTATATATAGGGTCTGTACGTGTAGGGAAAAACAGGAAATGTGCCCAGGGCAGGGAGTGGGGTGCGTGTTTCTACCAGGCCTGGGGCTTCTTGTAGCTTCTACTTGAAACAAAGTAGTGGGCTGCAGCTATCTGCAGGACAGAGAGCACTGTGCTCTGCTGGCTTGTTTGTTGGCCTTACTGGGGAGTGTGCTCACCCATGCACAACATTAGCCAGGGCAGGCAGGTGCACTTTCGACACCTCCTATGGAAACAATTCAGCCCAGCTCATCACCCCTAGGAAGTGGGGCTTCAGTGAGTAGTGAGTTGTAGAATCTGAGAACCACAACATCCAAGACAGAGCTGTGTCCTCAGCAGGGTTAGAATCGTGCTGGTCCAGCCTCTGACCTTCCGGCCCCTGCCAGCCAGTGACCCAGCCTTGGCCAGGAGCTGGGCTGGGCTGGGTGCTGTCCCCACACAGCGGGCTCTGGGGTGCCTGGGCTCCATGGTCTCTTGACAAAGCAGACAGGAGGGTGACCTAGGCTGGACCCCAAGCCGGGAGAGGCCTGGGTGGACCACACTGGTTCCTCAGGTCAGACCATGAGCTGCGCTACATGGGGAGCTACAAGTCCTGCTTCCTGCTTCCAGCCCTGCCGCCACCCTGCTCTGGGACCTGGGATAGTCACTGCCCCGCTTCAGCCTCAGTGTCTCCATCTGTAGTAGGGGAGGGGCATACAGAGGCCAGAGAGGATACGGGCTTTTCCCAGAATGACCACGGCCTCCCAGGCCTGGGCGTGGCAGAGATAGAGGCTCTCATCTGGTACAGTGCCACGCTGGTGGGCTCCTGAGGGGCTGGCAAGCTCCGTGAGGACCCCTGGGCCACTGACCTCAGGCTTCTCCTATCTCACCAGAGTCGTCACTGTGGACCTCTCCACACATTGTTACACCAGCCCCCCGGGGCCTCGGTCTTCCTTATGCTCTGCTCTCCCTTGAATACACCAGGCTCCAACTTCAGAACCTTTGGCTGCTCCCTAAGTCCAGAATGTTCTCTCAATACATATTTACACGTGTTCCCTCACCTCCTCCTGATCTGGACTCAGTTTCCTTCCTAGGGACTTGGGTGAGAGGCAGGATGGTGCAGTGATTAGGATGTCAGAGCAAAACCACCCTGTCAGCCACTCATCTTGTTTCCTCTACAAAACTGTGATCCTGGCCATAGCTCCCTCCAGTGGTCATTGTCGGGAATAACGGAGTTGGCGTGTCAGCGCGGTGGACCAGGTGTTTGGTGTAACACCACCACACCAGCATAATAATCAGCACTGCAAGGCATGTGGCCCAAAACTGAGCACTCGTGGATGGTTCATCAGGCACAGGCCTTGGCTCCCTGCACGTAACCAGCTTGTCACTGCAGGTCAAACTCAGATTGGGGCCCTCAGCAGGACAGTGCTCCTCTTCCAATAGCAGGAAGGAAGAGAGGAGCAAGAAGGAAGGGAGCACCCCCCCTACCCCTGCGCCCCACCCCCCAACCTTTCCCAGGCAGCAGAGGTCATTGTCTTCTTTCCAGAATGGGGTCTGGCGTTTTACCATTGTGCCAGCCCAGACGGATGGCAGGGCTGTCCGAAAAAGTAGACCTTAGCAGCCTCATTCATCCTAGTCCTGTCTGGAGGATGACCGTTGGAGATTTGAATTCAGTATAAGGAGGGCTCGGCAGAGTGAGTGACCGTAGAGTTAACCCCCAAAACAGGTGGTGAGTGACATACAAGAAAAGGGTAATGATGGACAAAAACACTTTTTATTCAGCCCTGCTCTGTCCAGGCTCTGTCTTTGGTGCCAAAGAATCTGAGATGAACAAGGCCAGGCCTCTGCTGTCCAGCTGTCTTAGTCTGGTGGGAAGGAGGCTGAGGCCACTGTGTGCTCAGGAATGTGGTGGGGTCTGAGCAGGGCACGAGGGGCCCCAGGGCAGGGACCTGCAGTGACAAGCTGGTTACGTGCAGGGAGCCAAGGCCTGTGCCTGATGAACCATCCACGAGTGCTCAGTCTTGGGCCACTTTGACCCTCACTCCTGGGAGGGGTGGCTGGGCTGTGTCCCCATTTCTAGGGAGGCCTAAGGAGTGGAGGCAGGAAGTGAGTGAAAGGGGGTGTCCTTCTGCATGTCGTCACTGTGCGGGCTCACGTTTGCCTTGCTCCACCTCAGGTTTGCAGCCCCCTGGCAGTCTCCTCTCTCTGGTCCTGGCCTGTGGCTTGGTACTCGCCGGAGGAGCCCTCACTTGCCTGATGAGGTAAGACCTTATCTGTGCCTGCGCTCACTCTGCCCCTCTGAGCCCCCACCCCACCGGGCCTCTCACAGGGTCCACAGCCCTGGTAATCCCAAAGGACTTTCCTTCTTGTCCCCCAGGACAGCCCACACGCCTGTCCATCCTGGCGCCTCAGGTCAGGGCTCCAGGCCATGTCAAGGCCACGGTGCCTCCTGAGGAGGTCCATTTGGGACCTGAGGGAGAAAGAAGCTTGGGTTCTCACACAAGATGTTCCCTCCCTGCGCTTCAGGCTGTGTCTGTATGTGGGGGCGCAGCCAGGATGACGCCCTGGAGCCACCCGTCTGTGCTGAAAATCCTTCCTGGGAGCTGAAGTCCTGTGTCCCTCAGAATTTCATCACTTCCAGGATGGGGCAGCGCTCACCTGAGGCTCTGGCTGCCTGTGAGGGCTTTGGAACATGAGGCTGGGAAGGGCAAACACCTCAGGCTCGGAGTTGGGGTCAACAGGGTCTTTGGGGGCAGTACCCAGAGGCAACCTCTCAGCACAGCTGGGACTTCTGGGGAAATAGCACAGAAAACGGGAAGAGGGTGGGGAGAGCTCAGACTGAGTGGGCAGTCACGGTCACATCATCCTCTGTCCTGCACTTCCTCCTGCAGATGTGGCATCCAGAAGCTGCAGCTGCTGCGGGGCCCGCATCGGATCCTGCTGACAGCAGAGGAGTTCACCTTCATCCATCGGCCTCTGGGCAGACGGGTGGGTGGGCGAGGCACTGGGCTTGGTGGGCAGGCCAAGGGCTGAGGCCCCGCCCAGGCTCTTGACCCTGTCTTGCCCTCACAGAGACTGAACATGGACAGTGTAAGTGACTCGAGAAGTGTGGCAGATGGGGGGAGCCTGAGGTCAGTGGCCCAGGGGTCCTCACAGAGCTTGCCAGCCCCTCAGGAGCCCACCAGCGTGGCACTGTACCAGGTGAGGGCCTCTATCTCTGCCACGCCCAGGCCTGGGCAGCCGTGGACATTCTGGGAAAAGCCCATATCCTCCCTGGCCTCTGTATGCCCCTCTCCTACTACAGATGGAGACACTGAGGCTGAAGCGGGGCAGTGACTGTCCCGGGTCCCAGAGAGGGGCGGCAGCAGGGCTGGAAGCAGGAAGCAGGACTTGTAGCTCCCCATGTAGCGCAGCTCATGGTCTGACCTGGGGAACCAGTGTGGTCCACCCAGGCCTCTCCCGGCTTGGGGTCCAGCCTAGGTCACCCTCCTGTCTGCTTTGTCAAGAGACCATGGAGCCCAGGCACCCCAGAGCCCGCTGTGTGGGGACAGCACCCAGCCCAGCCCAGCTCCTGGCCAAGGCTGGGTCACTGGCTGGCAGGGGCCGGAAGGTCAGAGGCTGGACCAGCACGATTCTAACCCTGCTGAGGACACAGCTCTGTCTTGGGTGTTGTGGTTCTCAGATTCTACAACTCACTACTCACTGAAGCCCCACTTCCTAGGGGTGATGAGCTGGGCTGAATTGTTTCCACAGGAGGTGTCGAAAAGTTCTAGACTTTTCCCCACCTCCCCTGGGAAATGTCATCTCTTTTCTTTCTTTCTTTCTTTTTTTCCTACTCAAAGGAGGCTTTAATAATGCACAAAGCATGTTCTGTCTGCTTCTCTGAATTAGCTGACAGGTTTTGAACGAGGCTGAGGAGGCAGGACCCATCAGCGGCAAGGGGGGAGGCAGCTGTGGGCATTGCCCACTCTGGGCCAGGCAGGCAAGGACAGTGTCCCAGCCTGAGGTCCTTGCCTCCCCCACACACACTCCGTCCTACCTTTGAGTCACGTCACCGGGTTGGGTGTCTGGTTGTTAGCTGACCTCAGCATTGGGAGCCAAACACTGACATGCTCTATGTCCTCCTTCTCTTTACCCTTGGGATGTAGGTGGGGGCATCATCCTCACTGTACAGAGCAGGAATATGAGGCTCAGGGAACTGAAGCCACCTGCCCGAAGTCACACAGCTAGACAGTGGGGAAGTCAGGACTAGAACCTGGGTTTCAGCCAAGGCCCATCCCAGTCTCTTCCCAGGCTGCAGTAAACAGCTAACTTTTATTTCACTGGCCAGGCTCTGCCCAGCTCAGAGCACACAGAGACAACACATCTATGGAGAGCAATCTCCATCTGAGGGGCTGAGGGATATGCCCGAGGTCCATGGCTGGTGAAGACCAGTGGGTGAACTCTTGCTCTTCCTTATCAGGGGGAATGGGTGTGGTTGAAGAAGTTTAAAGCTGGAGCAGCCCCCGACCTGCGGCCCAACTGCCTCAGCCTCCTGAGAAAGGTAGGTGGGGAGAGATGGAGGGGGGCTGCTGGCGCCAGTGATGTCAGGAGAGGGGCCCTGCTGGCCTGGAATGGGCCATCTGGACGGGAAGCCTCTGGCTCAGTCAGTCACATGTCTGTCGCCATCACATCCCAGCACACCCAAGTCACAGCATCATCACCAAGACCTCAGGGCACCATCCTCTCCGCAGGGTCACTAGGAGACGTCATCAGCATCTCTGAAGGCCCTTGGCCTCTCCACCCCTCATCTCCGCCCTCCACCCCTCCAGTGCTCCACCCCACCCACCCCTCCATCCACTGACCATGATCTGTACACCTAACTGACTGTGTTCTGGGTTTGGGGGATACAGCAGTGAAGAAGAGAGACAGGGTCCCTTCCCTCGGGGAGTTTCTGTCACTCGCCATCACCTTGTCACTTAAGCACCTTCTCCTGGCAGATTGTGACCTTCCCTGGCAGCATAGTGGGGAGGAGGAGAGTCAGGGAGACCCCAGATAGATTCCTGCCTCATGGACACTTCGCTGTTCTGTAAAATGGGGTTCGCTGTTCTGCCTAAGGGGGTTATGAGGATCAGAAAGAACATGGAATAATCCAGAGCTGTCCTGGGCTAGTAGTGTGCTTTTGGTAAGTGGGGAATTTTATTATTATTCCCAGCATAACCACCAGTCAGGTTCAGAGCAATTAAGTGACTGGAGGCTGAGTTAGGCATTTCCTGGTGGTCAACTGTAACGAATGTGAGTAAATGTCTCTTAAAAGTAAAGGTCCTGTGTGGTCAAATAAATTTGGGAATTGCCGGGATTAGACATAGCGCTTCTCAAAACCTTTAATGTGCTGTTCTGAATATTTGTTCCTCTGTACTTTACCCACAAATGGAGCGTTTAAAACCGTACCATTTTATAATATTTGACAATTTTGTCATCAGGGAATTTGGGAAGGATCCTTCTGAACACTGGTCGGGGTCCCTCGGTGGTAGTCAGCTTGTAACTGTGACGTCCAGGGCTGGCCGCCGTGACTCCCAGGCCAGCCAGCCCCATGCCCTGTTTTGTAGATAGTTTTATAGCTGATGGAACACAGCCCTGCTCGTTCAGTTATGTATTTATTGTCTGTGGCTGCATTCGCTTGACGACAGCGGAAGTGAGCGTTTGACAGAGACTATGGCCTAAGACATTTACCATCTGGACTTGAACGGGAATTTTGCTGACCCTTGATCCAGAGGGCCCACAAAATTGTAAAATATTATAAAATAGTTGTTGTTGTAAGCCCTCTACTTGTGGGGAAGAGCACCAGATCATCAGAACAGCACATTAAAGGTTCTGGGAAGCAAAATGTCTAATCCCAGCAATCTGCGCTCACATGCTTGGGCAGGTGGTAGGGAAGTCAGTGCAGCTAGACCTTCTCCCCACACTGTGATCTCAGGGCTTCTCCAGTGTGTCGACTCAGGCACAGGGAGCTTTTATTGCCAGTTAGGGTCCAACAGAGAGCGCTCCAAGAGGCAGGACATGGAAGTTGTCAGTGTTCTAAGAGGAGACCACTTCCCCAAAGTAGCCATGATTCAAGGCCCTTCAGATTCAAGGGGAGAAGACAAAGATCCTACTTCTAGATCACAGGATTTGAGGCCACCTCTTCATATATGCTAATGTGCTTATGAATCTCTAAGGGGGAGAGTATTTAGGTTCCCCTACTTAGCTGACCTCTGAGCTACTTTTCTGAGAAGAGCTGTGGCAGAAATGGGTTGTAGCTGCTTGCTTGCTCATTCATCCATTCGTTCACTCGTTTACCCCACCACCTACTCATGCATGTGTACACATACATATGTATATACTATTACATCTACTCATCTACTCATTAGTCATCCTTTGATACATACCTGTGCTGACTCCATCATCCATTCTTCTTCCATCCATTCATTTACTCATCCATCCATCCACTCACTCACCCACCTCACCATCCATCCGTCCATCCAAACATCCATCCATCTATCCATCTATCCATCCATCCATCCATCCATCCATCCATCTGTCCATTCGTCCATCCGTCTACCCGTCCACCGTCCACCCGTCCATCCGTCCATCCGTCCACCCGTCCACCAGTCCATCCATACATCCATCCGTCCATCCGTCCATCCATCCAACCATCCACCAATTAACATTCTGATGTCTCCCTGCTCAATGCTGCCCTGGGAAATAATGTGTGGGGACCAGGCATGGCTTGAACCTGGCTCATCCTTCAAGGAGCTCCTTTGGGTTGCTAAGGTGCCCCCTGTTCAAGCAGATGCGGGAGCTGCGACATGAGAACATTGCTGCTTTCCTGGGCTTCTTTGTGGCCCCTGGGGTCAGTGCTTTGGTGTTGGAATACTGTGTCCGGGGCAGCCTGGAGGATCTGCTGCGTAACGAGGCTCTGCGGCTGGACTGGACCTTCAAGGCCTCCCTGATGCTGGACTTAATCCGTGTAAGAAGCCTCCTTGGGCCTGGAGCTGCGGGGGTTTGGGGTGGGGGTGGGTGGGGAAGGGCAACGAGACAAAAGATGCCCAGGTTTCCCAGCCCTGGGTTCTTTTCATTTGACTTGAGAAAAGCTAAACAGTGTGGCATAGAGTGAGTGGAGGCAGGAAGATTTCCTGGGCTCTGTGAGAATTCTGAGAGGACCAGGGGTTCTTCTCACTCATATAGCCTAATGGAGGCTCATTGTGTCCACTCCAGGGCATGCGGTATCTGCACCACCGACATTTCGCTCATGGCCGCCTCAAGTCCCGAAACTGTGTGGTGGATGGACGCTTTGTGCTCAAGGTTACTGACCATGGTTATGCGGATCTGCTGGATGCTAAACGGGCTCCCTGCCCCAGGCCGGCCTCAGAAGGTCAGTTCCGGGCTGGGTAGGAGGCTGCCAGGAGGCCTCTGTTTGAAACAGATGTGTATGAGGCAGGGGCAGGGGTCACCTCCTGCCCTCTGAGCTTCCTGTGTGTGACCTGGAGTTGATGGCTTTTCCTCTCTGAGCTGTAGGCTCCTTGCTGGGAGTGAGGGAGGACAGGAGCATCTCCTTCCAGAATCGTATGGAAGGCTGATGGCTTGACAAGTGGAAAGCACCTGGTCAGGAGGGTCAGGGGGTGATACATTGTGGCCTGGCCCTGTGATTGCAGAGCTGCTGTGGACAGCTCCAGAGCTTCTCCGGAGCCCTGGGGTGCCCAGGAGGGGCACCCTCAAAGGAGATGTCTTCAGTGTCGGCATCATCCTGCAGGAGGTCCTGACTCGAGGCCCACCCTACTGCTCCTCGGGGCTCTCAGCGGAAGGTACTGAGTCCTCCTCCTCCCTTGCCAGTCCCCCATGAGGGGGACTGTAGTTCAGGAGCTTGGGGACCACCAGGAAACCCAGGCTTAAAAATAAGCAAACAGACACACACGCCTGGTTTGACCATGCGAGTTGGGTTTCTTTGACTTAAGCCCGGTAACTAACCATTTCCAGAGATGAATACAGGTTTCTGGGTGAAAGTTCTAATGTTTCCTCCCTCTTCCAATGCCATTGTCAAGGGTGCCGATGCCCTTACCTGAGCTACTTCCCCTGACAGACTCTGTCAACACAGGTCTTATTTACTTACTAAGTGAGTGATGACATGATGACTTACCTTTTCTGAGCCTTGGTCTCCTCATCTTTAAAATGGGAAATCTCTACTGCAGCACAAATTTGAATCCCAGCCATGGCATAGCCGACTTCTGGCCCACCCTCTGCTCCCCTCAGCAGTGTATTTCACTCCATCTGCCCGTTCTGCTCCCCACTCTGTCTCTGGTGAATCCTCTCACCCCCTTGCACCTCTGGTCTGCACCCCAGTGCTTGTATGTAGAAATAAATAAGTCTTTAAAGAAAAATGGGGATCCAATAAAAATGTACCTAGCATCTTGCTCATATCTGACTTGGTTCTCTGCCAAGAACATCTTTGTCCCCATCTTTTTGGGTGTGTGAGGTAACTACTCACACCGTCCCACTAGCACCTTGTCTTGGGCATTCTCTTCTTTGTAGGAATATCTCCTCCTCTTTGAGTTTTCTTTTAAAGTTTGCTGATGCTCCTCCAGCTGTCCCTCTGCTGTCTCTGTCCAGTTCCGGGGACCTATCCCCTCCAGAACTCCTGACATCTCAGCCATAATCAGGACAGTGATGGGGCCATGCTTGCCATCCCTCACTCCTGGTGAATAATTTCTCACTCATAAAGAGCCTGGTCCCGCTTCCTTTCTCCACAAAGCCTGCTCAAGGAATAATGAGCATCCCAGGCCCCAAGTTTACGAGGTGGAGGAGTGGCAAGGAGAAGCGCCTCTGTCGGGCCATTTGTTCACCACTCTGAGCTGCCCCCTCCCCATCTGCCTGCGGGGACAGCAAGAACCAGCCCCTGTCAGTCCTCAGCCCAGGTCTCCAGCAGACTCTAGGTGCGGAACCAGGCCCAGGACTCCATGGCCACCCTAAGATTGGAGTGTTAGTCCAAGGCCTACTACTTCCTGAGGGTGCTTTCCCAGTCTCAGGGAAGGCATGTTAAGAACACAGGATTTGAAAGACACCAACTGCGCCCAGCTGTGTACCTCTTCACCTCACAACTTTGAGTCAATTCCTTTTGGGCCCTTAGTTTCCTCATGTGCAGCCATGATGCCTGCCTCCCAGAGCAGTTGTGAGGATTCAGCGAAATGCTTTAGACAGAGTGCCAGGTTTCCCGGGGCTTGTAATCAGCAGCAGCTCAGGTGGCTTTAGGGTTGTGCTCAAGGGTGATTCCTGGGCCCTACCTGCTCACCCACAGAAAGCAGGCCCTGCTTACTGGCAGATGGCTTTTTTCTAAGTTGCTGGATGGGCCCTCACTTAGAGTCTCCACAGCCTCACACATGCATTTCTGCCTCGGACAAGAGTGTACTCTTTGCGGAGGGGATATAAGTGGGGCTCAGAGTGGAGAAAAGGAAAATGTGGGTCTGGGATTTGGGCCCCAGTCCCCTGCCCATGCTCAGTGCTCCTGCCCTCACTCTCTCGCCTCAGCTCTGGAGCATCTCCCCAGAGACCCACTGTGGGGCTGGTGATGCAGCCTCTTCAGTCACCAGCACCGCTGGTCAGTAGCTGTGAGTTGCTGCATGTGACCAGTGGGCCTGGGCAGTGAGGGCACATGAAGCCTCCCGGCGTGGCTGGGTGCTCCGCAGCACGCTCACACCTGAGGCCTCCCTGCCACTTCAGGAGAGCCTGGAGCCTCCTATGCTATTTGACTTTTTTTTTTTAAGCTTTATTTATTTATACATACAGAACTGGGGTACAGGCCAGAGGTGCAGGGGCCGTGAGAGGCTTCACCAGAGACAGAGTGGGGAGCAAAACAGGCAGATCAACGAAGTACATTGCTGAGGGGAGCAGTGGGCGGGTCAGGAGAGGTCTGCCATGCCATGTGGGTCACCTCCAGGGCGGGAATTGAACCATGCTGAAGTGGCTTTAGCTTCTTGGTGCTGTGCTCTAACTGCTGTGCCTCCAGGGATGGCCCGCTATTTGACTTTTAATATCTGCTGACCGAGAAAATACTCCCAAACAAAATCTGCTTTGAAATTGGCGACAGTTTGAAGTGGGCTTGTATTTTACACAGCAAACACTATCTGAATACTTTTGAAGAAAAGAGCATGTGTGATGTGTTATTGGTTCCATCAGCTCACACGTCTTTGTAACACAGGCACATCCCAGCCCCTTTCCCAGGCGGCCTTGTGTCTGATACATCTAGGCTGAGAACCTCAGCACCCCAAAAATGGGACAAGTGAGAGATCAGGTTGCATTCTAGGATTTTCCTTTTTTAACCAGCCCATGGCTGTAAGAGACCTCGCCCTCTCCCCAAACCTCAGCTGCCTTGTCTGTAAACTGGGACAGTGGCTCATGGCCTACCTTTTAACAGGGAGCCCTCCCTCCCCCCGCCCCCCACCAACCACACCACCAAGACATGCGCAGGGATTGAGATTCAGAAAGAAGCTTCTGCTCACAGCGCCACGGGCTCCTCCTCACCCAAGAGAAGAGGATCCCAGCCCTGCTCAGAGAAGTTGACCTGCTATACCTCATCACAGCCCTATAGGGTCTGTGCTATTGTCACTTTCCCTCCCCAGCCACCCCCCACCCTTTTTCTTGAGCACTGAAGATTTAGACTTTACTGAGATTAGGCTATAGTGATGGTTTCTCTGGCAAGCATTCTTGGCTACAGCTGGAGAGGAGGCCATTGTGTGTTCTTCTCTGGGTGAAAAGATGGAGTATGCTGTCACTAACACAATAGGCCAGCTTGATTTGGGAGGGGGTATAATTGGCATATAACAATATATTATTTCACGTGTACAGTGTGGTGTTTCGATATTTGTGCATATGGCAAAGTGATCACCTCCATAGTCTAGCTAGTCACCACAGTTTATAAATATACAACTTATTGTTATAAAATTTTTGTGTGAGAACTTGTAAGACCTATTTTCTTAACTTTCAAATATGCATACAGTATAGTAAGTATAGTTTCCATGCTGAACAGTTAGTTACTACTATGTCCCTTTAGCAGTGAGGAAACTGAGTCTTTGAGGGGTGACATTGCCTGTACTCAACAAGACCAGGTAGTCTGGGAGACCCTGGTATCAGCCCCTCTTCCTCCCGGGTCCCTTTGAATCTCTCTGCTCCCCCAGCTGCATAACAGCTGCCTGCATTGGGATTATCTCCACCAGTTGTTAAGTAGGGAAACTGAGGCACGGGGTGACGCCAAGCAGCAGGGCCAGAATGAGAACACCGATCTGTCTGACCTCAATAGAGTCCGGAGGTATCTGTCACAGGGAGGAGGGGCAGACAGGGAGATCAGGGCCAGGCTTTTCTTGAGAACATAATAGTGCAGATGATGATGATAAGCACAGTCCTGCTTCACACTTGTGGAGAGTTGACTCTAGAAGGTGTCCAGGCAGCGGGGCTGTTGGAAAGAGCCTCAGTGTCATGGTTTCCAGCACCCTGCCTCTGGCAACAGGACAGCAGCCATGTTGTGGGTCTCAGGATGGTGAAAACCTCCCATGCCGGGGGCTTGACATCCACCGTCTCCTCACTCCATACCCTCTCCAGAGGTGTTTTATTAAGCTTGTTTCACAGATGGGGAAACTGAGGCACAGAAAGGTCACTGTCTAATCTACCTTCTCTCTTACAGAGAGGTGGTGGCAGACCCAGAATTCACATCCCACTTAAGCCTCCTCCCACTCCCCCGTCGTCCCCCATAGGCAACCCTTTCCTGGCCACACCCAGAGACAGATCCAGGAAGGCTTCAAGCTCTAACCTGTGTCCATGGGCCAGTGTGGCTGGAAGCACAGAGCAGAGGCCCAAGGAGTATGCCTAGGGTCTGATCCCTATACCCTCACGGTCGCCCTGCTCGCCCTCTCACGACCCAGGCTCACCCCCTTCCATCAGGGAACCTCAGGTCCAGCGGTTTCTGGGTGTTCGTTACAGAAATTATCAGGAAAGTGGCATCCCCCCCACCCCTGTGCCGGCCACTAGTGTCTCCTGACCACGGGCCACCTGAATGCATCCAGCTGATGGAGCAGTGCTGGGAGGAGACTCCAGAGAACAGGCCCAGCCTGGACCAGATCTACACCCAGGTCAGTGCTCCCCAGAGGTGCTCGAGAGAAACGGTCGCTCATTTTGCCTCATACGATCCATGGGGGCTAGAAGTCCTATGTGGAAAGGTTGCAACTGGCTGGTGCCATTGCCCCTAAGGGTGGGCATGGGTCCACTCTCAGAGGAAAGCCCTCTCAGAGCTGGCTTCCAGGTTCATCTGTTGGGTGCCTTCCTGAGTGCCAAGTCCTGTGCTAAAGCTGCGCTTTCTTCCTTTAATCCTCCTAATAACCCTCCAAAGCAGCATTGCTATTATGTTGTCTTCACGGGAGAGAAACTGAGGCACAGAGAGGTGATGAGACCTGCCAGAGCGGCTGAGGGAGTGGAAGGTGAGGCTGGTATCCAAGCCCAACTTGTCTGTCTGCCCAGCTGACCCTGGGAGCCCCCTCCCATACTGGGCCCCCTGGCACCAGAGCAGAGCCACCATTTGAGGCTCTGGAGACAGCACTGTCTCCCCGCACCAGTGAGTGGAAGATATGAGGGGTCCCGGGGCACCTCAGGCCTGCCTTGGGGACTGCAGTGGGAAGGGAGAGGCAAGTCTGCACGAGTTTGTCGGCAGTGGAGCGTGCAGGCCTGACTGAGCTGGTTAATGGCTCCCACAGGGCCAACCCATCAAGCCCAAGGTGACATTTCTGTGCCTTCCTTTCCCACCCTCCACTCCCCAGCTGCAGAGGAATGTTGTCAAGGAGAGGTCCAGACAGGCAACCAGGGAGCGGGAGCGAGGGGGAGCGAGGGGCAGGAAGGCAGAGCGAAAAACCACAGGTGTCCTCTGAAAAGTTTCCCACACCTCCTCTTCCCACATCCCCTTCACACCTCAGCTCTAATGCATCCAAATCCATGCTGCCACCCACCTCCCGTTTTGACCTTGGCCAAGATGATTGCTCCGTTGAACCTCATGTTCCTTAGAAGTTCCCTGGAAAAACTTACTTTGGTCTAACACGGCCTATTGGAGTGGTGATCATGTGCGAGAACTAAGTTTCAAAGCAAAAGGTAGTTTTCCCAAGAGGTAAAAGTGGGTGAGGTATAAGAGAAGGAACGCTGACTTTGAGGTCAAAAGACCCAATTTTATGTTCACTTACCATTGTTCTGGGAGTCCTAGCCAATGCCATCACAAGAAAATGAAGATTAGAAAGGAAGAGAAAAGTATTGGTATTTGCAGATTCTGTGACATAGTATAATTCCTTGAGGGTGGCTGATGATAAAGTTAATACAGAAAAGACCTCAGTTTGAAACGCAGTTCCACCGCCCCATTCTGTTCATTAATCTACTTACCCACCATCCATCCATCAAGCCATCATTTCTAATCCATTTATCTATCATCTGTCTGTCTTTCTAGTCAACCATTTAACTACATACCAACTCATCTATCTATCTTTGAAGGTACTAACAAAACCTGTTCTATAGTGTAGGAATCACTGAAACTGGGCTACGTGTTTGTTACCCACTTTTTGTTTCGAAACTTAGTTCTCTCACGTGATCACCACTCTAGTAGGCTGCCTTAGACCAAAGTAAGTTTTTCCAGGGAACTTCTAAGGAACATGAAGTTCAACGGAGCAACAACTCAGTGTTGTTCTGAGTATAGACTCCCTTGCAGTTCTCTCCCTGCCTGTCTGTCCCATGCAGCACTATCACATTTTTCTCTCAACCATCTGTGCATTCCACTGTCAGAGCACCATCTGTGGCTACCGGTCCAGGTGCTCCAGGCAAGGACTGTGTCTGGTTCATTCCTGTGGCCCAGACACCCAACCTAGGATAAATTGGATGAATTGAGATTTTCACTCCATCTTCAGTTCCAAAGCATTACTCAAGGCAAGAAGACCAGTGTTGCTGACTCCATGCTGCGGATGCTGGAGAAGTACTCCCAGAACCTGGAGGACCTGATCCAGGAACGGACTGAGGAACTGGAGCTGGAGAAGCAGAAGACAGAAAGGCTGCTCTCTCAGATGCTCCCTCCGTGAGTGGCCCCTGAGATTTGATTGTGTCTGTAGCCTCAGCAGCTCTGAGCATGGGAGCTGGAATATAGCAGGTGCTCATTAAATCTAGGTTCCATGAATTCATCCAGTTCATTGTGTATTTATCCAAGATGCTTTCAGAGTTCTGAAAATATCAGAGTCAGGAATTGAGCTGGGCACAAATGTATTAAATTTTTACTATCTCGATCCTTTGGAAGCGGGGAGAGAACACAGCTCAAAGGGTGTTCAGAGAGGGACAGGTATTTGCCAGAGGTCAGTCCACACACCAGCACACCTGTTGAGACCCTTTGACCCAAACTCAAGATATCCCCCCCAAAAATCCCGACCTCACCTCTAAACTGGAAACGAAGTTCCCCTTCTGTGACTCTAGTCCTCTCTACCTCTACAGGTCTGTGGCTGAAGCTCTGAAAATGGGGGCGACTGTGGAGCCTGAGTACTTTGACCAGGTTACCATCTACTTCAGTGACATCGTGGGCTTCACCACCATCTCAGCCCTGAGCGAGCCCATGGAGGTGGTGGGCCTGCTCAATGACCTCTACACCCTGTTCGATGCTGTCCTGGGCAGCCATGACGTGTACAAGGTGAGAGTTGTGTAGATGGTGCTCCCACTCTCCTTTCTTTACTTCGGTGTTTGTGTCATGTGGTTACTTCCAGTCACTTATTTATGTGATTTTATCACCTTGCTGTTGCTATGTAGCAAACACTCCCAAAAACAAAAGTGTAAAACAGTGCTTTACACAGCTTATGGATCACATGGAAAATTCTCTGAACTCAGTTGGACCCACACATCTATGGTTGGTTGGGTGTAAGAAGGCAAGTTCTGATCTTGACTGCGCTCTTTCACATCTCTGGAACCTTGATTCAGACAGCTGAGTTCTGCTCCACTCAGTCTCACGTCCCCCAGAAGCCTAGTGGATGTTGTTGGCAAGGTATGGAGGCTTCCAGGAGACAAGGCAGAAGCACAGAGATCTCGAGGGCTGTGCTGGGATTAAGCAAATTGCGATTCTGATATGTTCTGTCAGTCAAAGCAAACCAAGTTCCATTCAAGAGGCAGGGAAGAAAATTTCACCTCTTATGGGAAAATTTTCAGAGACATGTTAGAATAGGTGTGGCTATAGAGAAGGGTGAGCTTCATGGATCGCAGAGTTCTCTTGTCCATTCATCTGCCCTTTTAAACAACTTATATTCCTAGGCTATAATGTGCCAGACCCTTTGTAAGAGCAGACAGATGAGCCAGTTCCTGTCTCAGGGATCCTGACCGCAGGAAGCTCTCAGTGCTGCAGGTGAAGATAATAACAAATAAAGTAAACAAAACCATCAGAAAGGCAGCAGAGGCTGAGAGGCCCTTAATTCAGCTAGGGATAGATGTGGAATATAAAGAACATGGAAGGCTTCCTGGAGGAGGTGCCCTTTCCATCCCTGAACATTGTATGGGCGTGGTTGCAGAAGATGATGAGTCTGGTGCAGGTGGAGGATGTTGACTAGAACATAAAGTGGGCCAGTGGGAGCTGTGGGAGGGTGGAGAACACTGAAGAGGGTGTCAGGGGTTTTGGCAAAGCCCTAAAGACCCTACATGATCAGTTCCCTGTGCTCTTCTCAATCCTGGGTTTGAGTTCTGACCAAGAGACCAACATCTGTGTGACTTTGGACAAATGGCTTCCAGAGGGTTTCTGTTTCCTTATCTATCTATCTGGAATGAGGACCCCTGACCTAAGGATTCTCAAATGATGGGCAGGTCCTATTCCCCGTGTGGCAGTGCTGTGCACACCGTGAATAACCTTCCCCTCTACACAGGCTGTACCTTCCCACTTCAGCCTTGCTTCAGTAGTTGTGCATCTTGGGTCGGCTTCAGGCGTGGTGGTGGAAGTGGAAGGGACCTCCCAGAAAACAGCCATCCGCAGGCTCCCCTGGCCTTTGCCTTTGTGACCCGCCAGTCCCTGTCTAGCCACAGTCCTCCACTGAGGTAGGGAAAGCAGATGGCCCAGCGCTGAGGCCGAAGCCAGGGGGAAAGAATGCCTGGCAGGAAGTTTCAGATAGAGCACTGACTCTTTGAAGGGCCAGGCAGTCTGCTGGGAGCTATTTAGAGTATCCCCACAACAATAATTGCTAATTCGTATTGAGCGCATACAGTGCACTGGATGCTAGTTGAAGTGTTTTCTATGTATTAACCCACTCTAGTCCCATAACAACACATGAGTTAGCACTGATACTTCTAGTTATAGAAGAGGAAACTGAGTGGCTAAGTGACTGGGGGGAGGTGAAGCCAAGATTTGAACTTGGGCATTCGGTTCCAAGACCCCCGTCAGAGGTGCCCCCCGTCTCCATGTGTGGATGTCCTGGGGATAAAGCACAGGCTCTAGTGACCCCACGGCCCTCTGGGCACCAGCCCCGACAACCTCCTTGGCCACTCCCCTCTGCACTCTTGTTCCTCTCATAGATTTGCTCTAGCCACAAGGCCTTTGCACCTGCTCCCATCCTCCTGGTCTACTGCTCATCCCCTCTGCTCTCAGGTTAGCTTCCTTGCCGTTCCAGACGTGACTGGGATGCTGTCTTTACTACCCTGGAGTTTACCTCTAAATCCAGACTTTATGGTTCTGGCCTAAACCACTCTGTTCCCAGTGCCTGCCAGTGTCCAACAACATATCGTAGGGCCTCAAGAAACATGTCGACCGAATGAGAAACTCACTGAATGAGGCCCAGAGACAGAAGACTTTTCCTGAGGTTGCACAGCTGGCAGGTGGCAGAACTGGGAAGGAAACTGTAGTGTGCACAGCCCAGCTCCATCCACTGGCACCACACTGCCCAACTCCACCCCCGTAGCCCTGAGCCACTGGCATCCCAAGGACACAGCCAGCCTCCTGTTCTGCATGCAGGACCCTATGTTCCAGCCCTGCCTGTGGTTCGAGCTGGCGTCTCTCATGCCGACTGGGTTTCCATTTTGCCTCCAGAGCCACCCTGACTCCACGGGCCCCAGAAAAAGATTCCTCATCTCCTCTGGCTGAGCCCCACGGCTTTGATGTGCCCTGAGTCACCCCAGGCCTGTCTCTTCCTCCCCCGCTAATCTCTTCTCACACATGTGTCCCTCCCAGCTCTGAATCATGCCTTCCTTCTGATCTGCTCTGAACTCTGGCCAAGGGGTCTGCATCTTTCTGGCAGAGTGAAATGAAATAAAACAAGGCCTGCACACCCCTCCAGATGTGGGGAAACAGGAGACCCATTCGTCACGATGTGTGAGCACGTCTCTCATCACTCACACTCTCCGCCTCGGTTTCCCCTCTGTCCCCAGCAGGATCTGGTTACTGCCCTTTAATCCAGGCTGGGTTGGGAGGCAGCCAGGCCATCATTACCTGGTTCTGTGGGGGTCTGTGATCCCTCCCGGCACACGCTGAGTGAGCACTTTTATAGACGTGACTCCAGAGCCGAACCCATGTGGCTGTGGGGGAGGCGAGGACTTACCTAGCCACTTGGGGGGGGGCGGGGCGGGGAGTTAGGCCCCAGCCACACTGCTGAGCAGCTTTGGACAAGTCACTTTACTTCTCTGAGTCTCAAGTTCTCATTTGGAAAACAAATGTAAATGTCTAAGGTTTAAGATCACTCTGCAGATTTAAGAGTGTGAGAGAAGTGTATCAGTATTCACTTACCAGTGTGGGGCCCGCACCAAGGTCTCCCCCGAAGGCATGGGACTGTGGTGGCAACTGTGGGCGATAGCTTAGGGATTGTCACAGGACATCTCACTGAACCCTCTCAGTACCTCTCAGAGGGATGGCTCTTTACTCCTATTGGTGCAGATGAGGACGCAGGCTCAGAGGGGTAAGTGACTCACACAGCTCATACAGCAAGCCAGTGGTGGAGTTAGAATTCACATTTGTGTTAGTTAGCATGGAAGCCTCTGCTCTCACCTGCCCTCTGGCTGTGTTCTCTCATCTGAGAAAGGACCACACCTGGACCTCCCTGGCAGCTGAGTGCCCAGCATTAAGAGACCATAGTGTGCGGAGCTAGCCCAAATTAAATCTGCACTGTGTGACGCCGGCAAGTGAGTTACCTTTCTGGGCCAAATTTCCACCTGCAAAGTGATCATCATGATAGCACCTGCCTCACAGAGTCCTTGTAAAGACCTAATACGTTCATATTTATAAAGGGTTTGGAACAGTATCTGGCACGTAAGAATTGTGGCTTTAGTACTCAAGGGAGCACTTAGTCCTTCCAGTCTTGCCAATCACAGAATACTTCTTTCTTTGGGAAAGAAAGGGTAGCAGGGTAAAAGCTGGGGCTCACTTATGACTTTCCCTCTGAGAGCACTGAATGGAAGCTCACAGTGAGGTAGCCCTGCCCCACCCCACCACCTCCAGCCCACAAATGCTGGATGAACAACAGCAGACGACAGAGAGGGAGAGGGCGGTCTCGGTTCTGAGGAGATATCTTTTCCCCAGCCGGTGACCAGGAAGGTGCAGTGACCTCATCAGGTGTGAGAAGGGCTGGGCTCAGATGTCAAGTGAGATCAGTCTGGGGGAGGGGGCGCTTCAGGCAGAGGATTGGGTCATGGGGCATAGATCTGAGCAAGTGTTGAGTGACTTGCGGAGAGTAGAAAAGGTTCCTGTTTGGAAGTGTGGGGACCTGGGAGCCATGTTTGGGACTAAGTCAAGAAATTCTGCAAATTGTGAGTCTCTTATTGCTAGAACATGAAGTATGGATTTCAAGCCGCTGGTTGTAGGGAGAAAATGTAAGTGTATGAACAAATTGCTTGCCCCTGGTAGGGTAAGGACAGCCCAGGTGAGGGAGAGATTTGGGGGGTGCAGGTAGTAGGCCACAGTCCAACCTTTTAGGAATTCAGTGGCCCCTCTAAGCAAGGGAAGCATCGCTACTGTGAATATTGTCCACCAGGTGCTGAGGAAGGGCAGAGAGGCCGCTTGGTCCAGCCTGTGTGTGCTGCAGGAGCGACAGTCCAGGGGCCGGGCGCTTAGTCCCACAGAGGGGAGGGCCAGGAGACGGGCCACAGTCACGGTCTTCACTTTGGGTGACCTGGCTTGTGGCAGAGGAGACCAGAGCTCCTTCCTCTCCGCGTCCTCAACATCTAGAACAGAGCCTTTGGGCCAGAGAGGACACTGAGGAAAGGATCGTGAGTTCAGAAAGCAGAGCAGGAACCTACACTGAGAGGCAGGGCGCAACCCAACTCAACTTCTGAAATTGGAGTTGCCAAAAACAACCATCTCAAAAATATGGAATTTTCTGGGGCCCTCCCTGGTGGCACAGCGGGTTAAAGCACAGCACTGAGAAGCTAAAGCCACTTCCGCATGAGTTCGATTGCCGCCCACCCCAGAGATCCACATGGGGTGGCAGACCTCTCCTGCCCGCCCGCTGCTCCCCTCAGCAGTGTACTTCGTCGATCTGCCTGTTCTGCTCCCCACTCTGTCTCTGGTGAAGCCTCTCACCACCCCTGCACCTCTGGCCTGTACCCCGGCTCTGTATGCATAAATAAATAAATAAATCTTAAAAAAAAAAATACATGGTACTTTCCATCAAGAGATGTGGGCAGGCCAGGACAACCACTGGAAAGTGGTCAAATCACTTTAACATCCCTTCCATTTCTTTTTTGTTTGTTTGTTTTTAGATTTTATTTATTTGTGCATACAGTACTGGGGTACAGGCCAGAGCTGCAGGAGTGGTAAGAGGAGGCACCAGAGACAGAATGGGGAGCAGAACAGTGACGAAGTACACTGCTGAGGGGAGCAGCGGGCGGGTCAGGAGAGGTCTGTGCACCACGTGGTCAGGCCAGGATCGAACTCATGCGGAAGTGGCTTTAGCTTCATGCAGAAGTGGCTTTAGCTTCTTAGTGCTGTGCTTTACCCTGCTGCGCCACCAGGGTGGGTCTGTCCCTTCCATTTCTAAGATTCTGGGATTCTCTTTTCTTCAAGACCATTCCCCAAGAACTCAATAATGATGACGATAGACAGAAGTCTTCATTTGCTGAGATTCTGTGATGGGCCTGATTATTTAAAAGACTTGAAATGCTTTACCTCTAGTATGCATTCCACAGAAGAGGAAACTGAGGCTTGCACAGGTGAAGTGGTCTGCCAAGGTAAAGGACAGAGCCAGGATTTGAACCCACACCAGCTGACTTCCAAATTCACCTTCTCCCCAGTACACTTTGCAAGGCCACTGGGCACAGAAATAGGATAGACACCCAGTATTTCCATGCTCTTCTGCGAAGCCCTGACCTACCACTGTGGCGCCGAGCAGACAGAGTCTCTGCCACGGAGCTCTGCACCTGGGGTCTGAGGAGGCGAGTGGCATCTGGTTGCCTGCAATCCGACAAGGCGATCTGACTTGTGGAGATGCAATTGCTGCTAGCTGGCTGGAAGGGAGACCCCGTGCAGAGGTCACGGTGGGCGGGGACGGGTCACGGTGGGCGGGGACGGGAAGAGGGTGTCAGGAGCCCGGGAGGTGCCTAGCGGGAAAAGTGGGGCAGGCCATCGAGGTGTGTTCTTGGGCTGGAGTCTGAACGCTGTGACTCGTAGGTGGAGACCATCGGGGATGCCTACATGGTGGCTTCGGGGCTACCTAGGCGCAACGGGAGCCGGCACGCAGCGGAGATCGCCAACATGGCCCTGGACATCCTCAGCTCTGTGGGGGACTTCAAGATGCGGCACGCACCTGACGTGCCCATTTGTATCAGGGCTGGCCTGCACTCCGGTATGGGGGGGGGCGGGTTGGAGGGTGCGGGGCGCGGGACAGGCTGCCAGCCCCACCCTGGGCAACCCACCAGCATGCTTCTGGAAGTCTGAGATTTTGAAACCTCTGAGAGAAAAAAGTTTCTTTTTTTTCCCCCCATTACCTTAGTGCCTTGAGATGTTATAAATCACAGAATCAAGGGTGCTTAGATTCGTATCCTTGCCGCTCTCTTGTCTCAACATTTATCAGGGCATCTAAGTCTATGCCAAGGAGGTAGGACAGAAGGCGGTAGTCATGCAAACAACTAAATATTTGCTTTGATGGGACTGGGAGAGACCTTAGCGTAGCTAGCACATTTTTGGTGTGTGTGCCTGGACCCCAGCCTCCCTCTCTATTTTCATCTGCAGGAAAAAGTCTGAACGGCCTGCTCCTGGCCCCATCACCTCCCTTCCATTTGGTCCTCCATCACCCACACTCTTCAGCTTGCAGCTGACATACGGGCTCTCTGCCTCGGTACCTTTGCACCTGCTCTTGCCCTGTCCACTCATTCACTCGTCCTCTAAAGCACAACTCGTACACCACTTCCTCCAGGAAGTCCTCTGGGCTGGGCAGAATCCCCTTTCGGAGCTGGCACAGCAAGCTTCAGCCTTACCTCCCAGGTGGAGCCCAGAGTGTGGGATGGGAAGGGCAAGACTCCAACAGGGCCCTCTGTAGGGGCCAGGACCTGCTGAAGTTCAGTTGGCACATTTGGGTTTCAGGGCCCTGCGTGGCAGGGGTCGTGGGTCTCACCATGCCTCGGTACTGTCTCTTTGGGGACACTGTCAATACTGCATCCCGGATGGAATCCACGGGCCTGCGTGAGTAAATCCTATTTCTATTCTGCTATTTGAAACGATGCTTAGTAACCAAGTCACCAGGGGGTGGCAGCGTGCCCAAGTGCCCTAAGGCACTTTAAGATGTATGCCACTGGCACTGTTAACTTTCCACATGGTTCTTATGATGATCTCATGAGAGAATTAGTATAGAAAATAATGACTCAAGAGGCAGGAAACCTGGGTCTTAGCCCTGCCTGCGACTAGCTTGTTGAATGTCCTTGAGCAAAATGTTCTCCCTCTGGGTCTTGGTTCCCCCATCTTTGCAATGAGAAGAGCCCTTCTAGTTTTTCTTAGTGACATTTTTAGACCCTTGCTGGCAGCAGGAGCTACCTTTATGGCTTGGGTAGAACAACTAAAAAAGCTGAGTCCTTCAGACTCCAGCCCAAAACACACCTCGATGGCTTGCCCCACTTTCCCTGCTAGGAACCTCCGGGGCTCCTGAGTGCATGTTCTACATAATTACCTGTGATCCCCTCACTGGGGAGTCCTTCCCTTAAAGGAAAAACCAACTATTTATCTGGACAGACTCAGCCTTCATAGGCATCTTTACAGTAGGAACTGTGTTCCTAGAGATTCTGACTTCATCCTGAATTCCTCTTAACCCTTGACCTCAATGACTTGTTTTTCCTCGAGGTCTCTATTTTAGCAGCAAATGGCCCACTGAAGGACCAGAAAATGTATATTACATGAATCAGAATTGTGTGTATTATTAATGGAAAATGGAAACTGGAGCTGTTCCAGCTTAATGATTTTACTAGGTACGCTGCCACCAGGTGGTGATTTGAAATACCTTTCTCCTCAGCATTCAGAATTCATGTCAGCAGAAGCACTGTCCAGACACTGCTCAGCCTGGATGAAGGCTACAAAATTGACATCAGAGGCCTGACTGAACTAAAGGTAAGAGGGTTTCTCTTTTGGAACTGATAGGGAAATTCGCCGACGGTTCACTTTCTACGGGCAACAGAAGAGATTCTCATCTTATTGGTGTGGCTAAAAGAAATGTAGTCCTGGGGTTGGGGAATAGAGCTGATAACCTTCACATGTCCTCGCCACTTCCCACATGCTACAGAAACATTTCTTCGTGAGCACCACTCCCTCATTTGTCTCTTCACGAGGAGAAAGGCCAAGGCAGAGCAATTACTTCTATTGTTGACCTAACAGAACAGCACCTGGACACACAGCATACATGAAATATTTATTACAGAAATAATGAAAGGAGGATGGATGTCCTCATTTTATAATTGAGGAAATGAGAGAGGCAAAGTGACTTGTCCAAAATCACACAGCATGCAATCGAGACCTGGAAAGCCTGGCTCTTGGACTCCTACTCATCCCTCAGCACCCTAGAACAGAAATTCTCTATCATGGAAGCGTGCCCTGACGAGGGAATAGCCCTCCTCTTGCTTCGTGCATCCACCAGTCCTACAATCAGCCCCCTGCTATTGCAGGTGTGATACCGGGTTATTGCCACAGTACCACACAGTCAGAGATGAGTATGTAGCCTCTGAAGGTTTTTCTTAGCATTAGTGTTCAATAAAACTAAAAGTGCACTATGCCTATAAATATCTTTTGTCCTACCACACTTCCTCTGAGTTCCCCAACCCCTTAGCTAGAGACAGGTGGTATGGGGAGACTAGAAGAGCCTAAACACTGAATGACTGAGACTGGTGACTAGGCCCCTAGACTCACTTCATTGCGCCTCGGAATGTCAGAGCAGGAAGGTGCGGTTTCAAAGGGCGTGTCCACAATCACATAGCCTATGAGGGCTGGCATATGTGGGGTCCTTGCTCCAGAAGCTGAGGTTTGGGGAGAGAGAGCCCGACTATGTCAGAGCAGTTGTGTCTCGTTTGTGAGAATGGTTCTGGGTGTCCTGAGGAACAGAGGGTCCCGCTGACAGAAAGGGGTACAGAGAAGGCATGGGGGAGGGGACGGCATGCTAACTTCCTGGCTGGCCCAGGAGCTGCAATTCCCCTCCCTGGCCCAGGGTGGGATCCAGAAACTCTAGTGTCAGCCCTGCTCCCTGTGATTCTCAGGCCCCTGCAAACGCTTGACTTACAGGTGATCGCGTTCCCATCCCAGGCCGCGTCGTCAGGTCCTTTAGTAACTGGGCTGAATCACGATCATCGAAGTTGTGGGCATCTTAGCATCCTCAGATCCTAAGCTCACACTGCAAGCCCAGATGCTTGGATTGGCGCATCACAGGATTCATGATTTAGTGTCACTCCCTTCTCTAACAATTATATGTTAACTTACTTGATCCTCAGAACAGCTCTGTGAGGTACTGAGGAAAACGAAGCCCTGAGTGGTAAAGTTGGCGAACGTCACATAACTAGCAAGAGTCAGGACTGGGTCCCAGACTTCTGCCTCTGGGCACCAGGCCGCTCCACTGGGTTGCCAGCACCATCCCTCTGCCCCCCCAACCCCCCTCACTGCTCAGGCGGCTTGTTCAGCCCCCTCCTCTCTGTTCCAGGGCAAGGGCACAGAGGAGACTTACTGGCTGGCCGGAAAGGCGGGTTTTCCCAGGCCCCTTCCCCCGCCTCTGGACATCAAACCTGGGTAAGAGGAATTCCCCCCAAAAGCTTGGCCTCTGTTGTTTGAAATTTGATATTTATGATTTGTCTGGCTATCAAAGTATTGCATGCCTTGTGTGGAAACCTTGGAAAACCCAGAATTCTTTCTAGATTAAATAATCACCATCTTTCCAGGGCGAGAGACAACCCTGTTAGCACTTCAGCGGGGTCTGTTTCTGATGCTTTGTCATAGAAGAGATGGTGCTGCCCACATAACCCAAGAGAATGTCGCATGCCCACCCATGCTCGCCTCTCCCACGCAGTGTTGCCTCTATTGTTTAGCCCTCGAGGGGACTGGGACGAGGGGACGCTGGCAGGCCTGCAGCGTATGGCCACGCCTCCAAGCATCTAGAAGCTTTCCCTTCTGACATCACAGGCAGTGAGCTGGCCCCCAGGACGGGGCATGTGTCTCCATTCAGACTGTTTCTGCAGACGAGGAATTTACAGGCCAAAGATCATCACATTTTCAGGGCCAGATGAAACAGTCTCAGAGCTGTTCCTGCTTGGCTGTTTGCCTATTCCTTTTGTCTTCTCTTCTTCGGGACCCCATGTCCCTCACTGAGAGGGCAAAGTGGGTGGAGAAGCAACACCTCACTGCCACATTCTGCCTCTCACTCCCTTCCACCCATGCCCCGGTCAGTCCCCACAGGGCAGGGAGGGAGGGGCACAGAATTATAGTTTCTTAGAAGTGAGGAGACCGAGGGGGCCTCGGGGACCTGTGGGTTCATCCCACCCAAGCCGGGCCTGGAGAGAGACAGCCACCCAGGGCCTCAGAGCACCCCCACAGCGGGGCTCCTTGCCCAGAGTTTTTCCTTCATCAGAACTTCCAAATGGCTCTCTCAGCAGCTCCAGGACACCCCCCACCTCCCATCTCCAAGGCCAGAAATGTGTGGGACATGCGTGGGCTTCCTGGGAAAAGACCAGTCCACAGCAGCCCACACCGCGTGCTCTCCAGGCAGATGGACAGGTGTGGGCGGGGCTGCTTATGGGAGCCCCTTACAGCTGCGATTTCTCTTCCACTGCGTCAGGGCGCCCAAGGATTCAGGACCCAGGCAAGGGCACACGCGGGCACGTCACACTGCACCCTCATCTTCATAAAGACACACTAGCCCTCCGGGCGAGGGTCGGACCGTGCTCACAGGAGGCCTCACACAGACCAGGTCTTCAGCCCTGCCACTTTGTGCAGCAGCTTGCTGGGGCAGCCAAGTGAGGACAGGCTGGAGCCAGGGCCACAGGCTGGTTGTGTGGCCTCGGCAAGTGCCTCCACTTGTCTCTGCTGTGGCCTTTTCTGCTTTTCTCCCCTCCTCCAACACCCTTTCCCCTGCCCCCACCACAGCGCTCCCTGCCCTGCCCTCCTCTGACGCCCACATCCTCTGTCACCTACCTCGCTTCTCACCTCCACTCTGGCCACAGTTCTCAGAAGACAGGGCTGCTGATGCTGGCTCCGTCTCCTCACCTCCACTCCCTCCCTGTCCAGCTCCCTGACCAGCACCCACAATCTGGCTTGTACCTCTGAGTCCCCAGTGGTGTTGTGGGGCACAGCCCGTGAGCAGCTTTTGTTTTCAGCCTGAGCGGTCGGAGGCATTTCTCCTCTGCCTTCCTCTTCCTAGAACTGTGCCCCTCCACAGCCTCCTCGGCACAGCCCTCGTCCTCCCTTCTAGCTCACCCCCCAGCTCCTCTCCTCTCAATGCTGGGGTTCCATTGGCTTCTCCCTAGACCTTCTCTTCCCATCAGACCCTGACCACACCCACCGTGGGTCCCTGAGTTGCCCGCTCAGATCTGCTGATGCAGAGGTCACCTGCCTTGTCCGCCTGGGCTTCCTCCAGATTGTCTCCTCGTGAGTGGCTTTGTCATGCTCCCTCTGAAAACCAGATGCTGTTCTGGAACCTTCTGGCCCTGCTTCCAGCCCAGCCCAGCCCACCAGCGCCCTACCTCCATGCGACTCTGCCAGGCGTTTAACCCATCTACCCGGCCCCACAGCCAGAGTGATTTTTTTTTTGTTATCTTTTTTTATTATTATATTAGTTTATTTTTACATATTTTTGTGCATTTTTCCATCTCAATTGTAATCCCCGTGGGCTTCCCATCCATCACCAAATCACCCATGTGCCATCACCATAGTCCAGTGCATTTCCCTCCCCACCGCTGTTTTGATCCCATTCCCCACTCCACCCCCACAAAATAACCACAGTGATATTTTAAATGAAACACAGACCCCAACCAAAATGAAATTCCCTGCTCAACACCCTCTGGGTCTTCCCGCCTCCATGGGCTCAAGTTCAAACTCTCTGAAGCGACGTCTGAGGCCCTGCGCGGTCAGCCCATGCCCACTCCTCAGCTTCGTCTCTCATTTGCTTGGGGACTCTTTGATGTTCCTCAGCACACATGAAGCGTTTTCCTACCACAGGGCCTTCTTGCTTGCTCTTGCTGTCCCTGGAACACCCTGGCCTGCTTCCTTTCTATCCTACAGACCTCAGCTCTGAGGCTCCAGCCTTCACGAGGTGACACTGAACATGTCACCCTCCACTCCACCCGCCAGCGATACAGTCCCTGCTTGTTACTCCCTGGTATTTCTGGCTGACGTGTCTGTGGAACTTTCCCCTACCCACATAAGCCTGGCCAGCAGATGTGCCCGCATGTCTGCCAGCTCCCCAGAACATGAGCACTGAACCCTCAAGCTCCCGCTGGCTCCCCAGTATGGCAGAGCAGGCTCTGGGCTGCCCAGCTCCCCTGGACTCAGCTCCATCCTGGGAGTGGGGTGTCAGGCTAAACTCCCTGTGCTGGTGACTCCAGGGCAGAAGTGCCAGAGGCATTTTCATGTTGCTGGCTCAGGGAGGGAGGAGTGGAGATTAGCCCCAGGGGCTCTACCCCTCACTGGAAGCCTCCCAGCCTCCTGGCAGGCAGGGGCATGTTCCAAACCCACCTGGGCCCATGAACTGAGACCAGGCACCTGGGCCTACTCACACAGTGACCACACACACATGCATATACCCTACTCCTATTGCAGAAGTCAGGTAGACACACCCTCATGGAAAACACCACCACATGCCCCTCCATGCCGGGAGTTTTGATCCTAGACAGACAGACACATAGACAGGACACAGACATATAGACACCACAGGAAGGGCTTAGGGTGCCACTGGGTGGGAATTCATCTTGGGGCTGTAGGTACCAAATTTCTGCTTGAACTATATGCCCTAACCTGATTTATTTATTTTATAATATAAGAGTTTATTTTTACGTCACTTTGTATTTTTCCATCTCAGTTGTACTCCCCGTGGGATTACATCAAATCGCCCGTGTGCCATCACCATAGTTCAGTGCATTTCCCTCCCCCCACTGTTTGTGATCCCATTCCCCACTCCACCCCCACAAAATGTCTCTGGTATATAGTTGTTCATAATTATTGTTATTTTCTCCCCTGATCCTTTATACTCCTGCTGCCATAGCCTGATTTTTAAAAATTCAAGGTATAAAAAATGTTTTCATCCTCACTTTATTATTTATCATATCTGCAGACAGTCACTTTCCACGTCGGGTGGGTGTGTGGCGAGACTGGTGGAGAAAGGGGGAGGGAACAAAGTGTCTCTCCTGTGTCTTCCGTAGCTGTGACCCAGGTGGCCGTGGGTCACACATCACAGGAACGCTCCACTCAGGGCCCTTAGCTCTCCTCTCCCCTACCGACCAGGCACGAAGATGTCCTTACCGGTTTGCTGTGTCTGTCACTCCGAGCCTCGCTCCCTCTCTGTGTAAAGCTGCTCCACCCTCCCACCCCAGGCATGTGGGAGAAACACACGAGAAGAAGAAGCGTGCAGACTGGGGTCCAGCATACTCCAAACTCACCCAGCCCTTGCCCGAAGGCCTCCTGGTGTCCCAGGGTCACATCCTGAGCAGGGGCAGAACTGGGGCTAGCAGTCCATCTCAGGGAGGCATCTGATGGAGGTCTCATGCACAGACAAGTCAGCAACTGTGTGGCCTCCGATAAGGCATTTCACCTCTCTGAGCCCCCACCCCCTAAAATTCAAGGGGAGAGGGCTGCTGCAGGAGTTGAGAGAAGCTGAGGGAGTGAAAGAGCGCCAGTGAGCAATGCTTGCTCTAAATACTTCCCCTGGATGGTGGTTTTATTTTTATTTTTTAAAGATTTATTTATTTATGTATACAGAACTGGGGTACAGGCCAGAGGTATAGGGGTGGCGAGAGAATCCACCAGAGACAGAGCGGGGAGCAGAAGAGGCAGATTGACAAAGTCCACTGCTGAGGGGAGCAGCAGGCAGGTCAGGAGAGGTCTGCCACATCACGTGGTCACCTCCGGGGCGGGGATCCAACTCACACTGAAGCGGCTATGTCCAGCTTGCAGTGCTGCATCCTAACCTGTTGCGCCACCAGGGAGGGCCCGGGTGGTGGTTTTCCTCTTCTTCTTTCTCTTTTTTTCCTAGGGACCCCTGGCAGGACCTCATAAACCAAGAAATCAAGGCAGCCTTTGCCAGAGCTCGACAGGACAGGGCAGGGCGCTGGAGCTCAGGGAAGGTCTTGGCCAGGTCCTGAGGAGAAGGACAGAGCAGGCCTGCACCAGCCCAGAGGCCCTTGTGCTTGGACTGCCCTGGCCCCTCTTCCCCCCACTTGTCTCTCTGCAAAGGCTTCTCTCGCTGGGCTCCCTAGTAAGCCAACAGAAGCTCATCCATTCATCCGGTAGCATGCTATTAATTGACCTGTTCTTGTAGGGCTTCTCTGGATAAACTTGCCTCAGAAACAGTAAAAATAAAAGTATTGCCTTCCTTTCATGCAGTGTTGTGTTCGTGACAACAGTTTGGACTCAGAGCTTGTTATTCCAGCGCTCACTAACCCACACATCATGAACACCCACCCATTGCCCAGCCAAGGGGCCCTACTGAAGGGGGTGATCATGTGGAGGAACAGGATGGCACAGGGCTCCAGACTCTCTGTCTCGCCACCCCTAAAATGGGTGTTGACAGGCAACACAGGCTGGTTGTCCCACAAGCCTCTACTGAGAGCAGCACCCAAGGGCCCTACTACCTCCTCCTTCCTACCTTCCCTCCCCATGCCAGCTTTACCCATTGGGGCCTTGAGCCCTGTGTTGAAGTCCAGGATCAGGCTCCCAGAATCTCAGGGGAGAGAGGGGGAATGACAATTCCTTGGTTCTTAGAAAATGAGACTTCTGTCTTAGAGGAAAAAAAAGAAAAGCAAACCCACAACCAACTCATTAGAGTAGGTTTTTTTTGTTGTTGTTGTTAAAGATTTATTTGTGCATACAGAACTGGGGTACAGGCCAGAGGCTCAGGGGCGGCGAGAGGTTTCACCAGAGACAGAGTGGGGAGCAGAACAGGCAGATTGACGAAGTACACTGCTGAGAGGAGCAGCGGGCCGGTCAGGAGAGGTCTGCCGCGCTATGTGGTCACCTCCGGGACAGGTGGGAATCGAACTCATGAGGAAGTGGCTTTAGCTTCTCAGTGCTGTAATTTAACCGGCTGCGCCACCAGGAAGGGCCCTCATTAGAGTAGTTTTGACTTCACAGAGCGCTCACCATCCCCCAGAGGATGATTGGAGGGGGCACCCCATGGGGGGTGGGGGTAAGGAGAGAGGACAGGGGCCAGGGGGAAGGTTCAGCCCTAAACAAATTCATCCTTCTTCAAAAAGTCCCTTGGGGTGGGGAGGGGGTGGTGCTGGAATTGAACTGGGGGCCTGTGGGCCCAGCCCGAGCTGTGAGTGCATGTGTGTGTGTAAGAGAGGACAGAGGGAAAGGCTGTGGAGGAGGCGTGTATGGAGCCTGTGAGGTAGACAGCAGGGACGTATCTCTGAGAAACGCCGAAGCTTCTCAGACCTGCCCAGGCTGGGCCTAACCTGGTGCCCCAGAAGTTTCCGCATTTCCTCAAATGCAGAATGGAGGTGATCACCCCTCCCTTCATCACATTGTGAGAATTAACTGAGGGGACTGTGGAAATACCACGCAGGGCAGGGCCCGAGCAAGCCTGTGGGAGTGTGGGCTGTGCTCCCCTTTATGTGTGTCCATGCCTGTGAGGCATGGATCCCCCTCCCACCTCTGCAAAGCCCACTTCAGGCCAGCAGATTTTTCTCTCTGGGCCGATGCCTCTTCATCTGTGAAAGGCGGGTTTGCTCTAGGTGAGCTGGGAGGAGCTTTGGGCAGGAGACTGGGCGCACTTCCGAGCATCCCGTGTGGTAAATGTGTAACAGGGACAGGTTTCATGGACTCTGCCCCCACTCCAGACACTGGGACTACTAATCCCACCAATATCAAGGAGAAGCACGCTGGGACGTGAGGATGGAGCTGAGCAGCCAGGTTGGGATAAAACCAGACATGTGGGCGCTGGGGGGCTCTTGGCCTGGTGGTTCGAGGCTGGTTTCTGGCTCTCGATCGGTTTTCAGGGTGCTGCGGTGGAGTCCAAGTCAGCAGAACTAGTAGGACATTCTAGTTTAACTTGCTTTTCTCTCCCTCTTTCCCTGGATTGTTCCTTGACCTTTTTCCTTGTAAATAAATCCATTATTGAACCTTTGTGTGTGTGTGTCCATAGTACGATTGAATCTTAAGCACACGGGTGAGGACCCACAGACAGGCAACCCAATTCACACTGGGGTGCCCTGTAACAAATGGAGACCAGCGTGGGCAGACACGAGGAGGCCAGAATTCAAACCAGGGCTCCTCTTGCCCACCATGGGAAGTCAGGGGACCTGTAAGCCTCGGTCCTCGCGGCATGGTTGGGTCCGGCCCCTGGCCCTGCGCTGCTTTGAGGGGCTGCTATTAGGTTCAAGGAGCCCGTAGTGAAATGTGACTGTGCAGGCCTGTTGTGAGCGAAGGGAGCACTGTCACCATGGCTTAGGGTACACTGCATGTGGACAGAATTACCTGGCTTGTGTGTGCGATGTGGGTGTTGAGTTCAAGGGGTCCTGAGCAGACGGTGACGGCGTACCCTGTGTGTCTGCTCTGCGTATGTGAGCTGGTCTGTGGGTCTGTGTGCCTGTTCTCGGCTGGCATCGAGAAACGCTGGCTCAGCTCCAGATCGTGGCAGACAAGCAAATGTTGCAATCAATTCTTGTGAATGTTTTGGTTTCTGATATATATCAAAGTTATGTTTCCACTGTCTGTTTTTTTTTTTAAAGATTTGTTTATACATACAGAGCTGGGGTACAAGCCAGAGGTGCAGAGATGGTAAGAGGATTCACCAGAGATGGAGTGGGGAGCAGAACAGGCAGAGTGACTGAAATACATGGCTGAGGGAAGCAGTGGGTGGGTCTGGAGAGGTCTGTTGCACCATGTGGGTCACCTTCCTGGCCAGGGATTGAACTCGTGCTGCAGTAGCTGTGATAGCTTCATAGTACTGTGTTTTATCCCATTGCACTCCAGGAGGCCCTCTACAGTCTATTAAGTGTGCAATCGCATGTCTACACAAGCCATGTGGGGGCCTTATTTAAACATGACAGAGACACGAGTGAGCACGTGCTATTGGAAAACTGGCCTTGATCGACTTAAGGCAGGTGGCCACAGACGTTCGATTTGTTGCAAACACAGTATCTGTGAAGCTCAAGGAAGTGATGTGCCGTGAGCCAAGGCACACCTGACTGTGTTTGTGTGTCCAGGTGAGTGTGTGTGAGTCTGACACAGGCGGGTCGCTGTGCGTGTGTGCGCCTTCGCTGTGTCTGAGTGGGTCTGTCTGGGCACCACAGCCCACAGGCAGCAGCGGCTCCTGGCGTGATGTCCAACTCTGTGTCACATTGTGATGTGATTCAAGTGCATGCCCTGTACATGCGTGAGCTCCCTGAGGTATGCCTGGGGCCAGCCATGGGTCCCTTGCTCTTGGTCCTCTGCTTGTCCTTGGTGCTGCTCAGCAGAGAGGGTGAGGCAGCTCTGTTCCCAGAGGCTCCCTGGGAGACCCCTGGGCAGAACTAGAAGCAGACTCTGGCTCCGAGCTGAGACATCACCTGTGAACAGGCCTCCCATGCCGGGGTGTTCGTGCCTCCCCACCACCCCAAGGAGCAAGGCTAGTGTCCACCTGACCGTGCAGGGCTCGTTCCTTCACGTGGGAGGCCTTGGGCTCTTTTCTGCCACGTCTGCCTGCTGCCTGCTGTGGGCCAGACCCAGAGGCTGGTGCTTCACACATATTATCTCAAGCACAAACACTCAGGAAGTAGGAATTAGTGTGTCCACTTTCCAGATGAGCAAACAGAGGCTCAGAAAGG
>NW_004567116.1:40719284-40755680 GCF_000260355.1 Condylura cristata | reverse complement strand
GATTTAATCCTCACCATGATGAGGTAGGCGAAACCAGATGAGCAAACAGAGGCTCAGAAAGGTGAAGTGACTTATCTCTGTCGACCTGTCACCTCCCCTGAAGGGGTATATCGTGTTCTGAAAGTCCAGAGAAATAGCAGTGGCCCCTGGAAGGCCCCCAGAGGAGGTGGCCTCTGGGTGCGCTCAGCTCTTTCTCTTCTGCAGAATAAGGATGAGGGCAGCACCTTTCTGGGGAGACCGAGGGTGGGGTGCTCTTGGGGTGGATGCTTCTCTTTTGAACAGTCCAGCATTTGCATGGGGCTTCTGTGCACATGCCAGGTAGAAACCCCTCATGACTCTCATGATGAGTCAGCGCCAGCTGTCCCCATGAAGTTCCCCAATTTTCCCCCAACAGCTTGTCCTTTGGGGTTGCTTCTCAGCAATGGGGCACTCTTGGCATCTCTAGGGGATGGGTTCTTGCTATAGCAGACGGGTCACAAGGCTCTAGAAGGGCCCCATGATTTGGAACCATTTAGTTTATAGTTCTTCAGGCGGGCGCAGTTTTGGGTGGGCTTTTTGGGATAGTCTGTACACTTTAGCTTGGTATTCAAGGCCTCATCTGTCTCTACACAGCAGCTCTCTGGCCATGACAGATTTCTTAGTCTCCCTCAAATCCTTTGCTCTTGTTGCTTTCTCTATCTAAATGTTTCCTATACTTTTATCCATTTTTCAACATTTGGTGAACTCCTACGCATCCTTCAAAGTCCTCCTGAAAAGCCTTTTGAAACCCTTTCCCAACTATTCGTATGCAAGCTGCAGTTGCCATGTCCGACTCTCACTTGATGGCACCAACCTTATCTAGTTATCCCTTCAGTCCAATGCCCAGACAGGGGCAGCTGGTGAAGTTGAGCTGATGAAAGAACAAACTCACCAACTATTGAACCCAAGACTTTTAAGGAATAGCCTCCTTTCCCACAATGCCAGCTCCTTTCCCACAGTGCCAGCTCCTGTGATCTCCTGCCCAGTTTCTCCTGCTCTTCTAGTACATCCACCCTTCCCAGAGCTATCGATGCTCCTGCCACCGCCCCCCCCCTCGCCCCAGCCCTGCTCCTTCCCACCTCTTCCAGCCAACTCCTGCTAATCCCCTGAGCCTGTGTTTTCTGTTACTGCCCCCAGGAAGCCTTCCCTGAAGCCCTCCCTTCCTTCCCACATTCTACGGGAAGGGAGCCCCCTCAGCCCCCCGGAGGCCCTATCTAGTCCTGTGCCTACAGACTGGGGGCTCCCTGAAGGCAGGGTTAGGTCTAAGTCACTTTCTATGGCCCCACTGGGAGGAGAAATCGAATAGGGAGGAAGAAGTAGGGGAGGCTACTGTGGGGGCAGGTGAACCCCACTTTAGGGAAATGCATTGCATGAAAATCCAGATTTGCTCAAAGACTGTTAGACCTGAGTCTGCCTCTGAGAGGCGGAGTGATGGAGCGCAGAGGGACATGAACTGACCTCATCTCGCAGCCTTAGGGAGTGGGCGCGTCGTTCCCGCGGCTGCTGAGTTCAGCTGGGGCCGTGGGTTGCCAAGCTCTTTCCCGAGGGCTGGACACGCTGCATCTTGTTCCAGGTCTGTCCCTGAAATTGTTAGCACACGCTCTCCTGCTGGGAGCTCTGGTCTCCCTTGGGTAAGGCAGATTTAATTCCCAAGGTCTCTTGCCGAGGAGTTTACAGGACTTGGCCAGACTCCCCAGAAGTCCACTAGGGGGCGGGCAAGCTGCTCCAAAGAGAACCAAGAGCCCCTGCAGCGGCCCCAGGTTGCAGCCCCTCCCAAAGCGGCAGGCTCCTGGGCTCAGCTGACCACTGAGGAAGGGGGATGGTGGTGCAGAGTGATAGGTGACCCCCACCCCACAGTGGAGCCTCGTGTAGGGCATGTTCCTGATGACTGAAGGATCACGAATGGACAGTGGGTGACGGTGTCCCCATGGCAAAGCTCTGGCCCCAGTTGGCACGTGTCAAAGTTGTGCTCAGGCTCCAGGCACTTGCATTTCCTGTTACACAACATGAAGTGTTCCAAGTGCTTTCGGGACGCTGGTCCACCGTCCCACATGGTCTCCTGGGAGTCAGGCGAAGATCCCCACGCCCATAGTAGGGTTCTTATGGGCAGTTCTTTTTCGTTGCTGACTTGGACCTGCTTTCTGGGCTTCAGCTCCCTGCTGGGCATCGCCCCAGTGAACTGCAGATCGCTGCCTGTGTTCTGTCTCACCATATAGCCAGAACCAAGGGTGGGCACCTTCTCTTCCCCTTCCTTCCCTTGGTCTTCCCTCCTAAAACCATAATCTCCCACCACATTCATCCAGCCCGCTATGAAGGTCTCCGATTGATGGGGATCAGTCGGGTCCCCAGTGTGGCACCGGCTTCCATGCTGCTCTCCTGCCTCCATTCCCCATTGGCTCATGTCCTCCCTGGCCAACTGGCAGAACAGACCCCACCATTTCACCCTCCTATGTAGCATCCTCCCCGCTGCTGGGCCTGAGCCCTTCACCACGGAGCTCCTGCCACAGGTTCCCCACCCACCCCTGATCTCCCCTGACACCCAGCCCTTCCCAGCCCCATCCCTGGGCCCATCTGGTCCTCAAAATGCTCAGACCTTCTTGAGCCTTGGCCCCACAGTCAGTACCATCAACCTAGAGGGTGTGGATTGCAAGGGTATCCCTGCTGGTGACTCCCTGCAGGGGCTAAATGCTGCGCCTTCACCTGTGCATCCGGGTGCAAACTCTTCCCAGTTTGCAGAACATCACAATATCCACTCGGCACATGTCTAGAATAATCATAGTGTGCATGGCCAGGACTGGGGGTGAAGCTAGGTCCTGGGAGCAGTCCCCCATCGTGGGATGTGTCCTCCTTGGTAGGACTCAGATGCTTTAGGGTCCCACCATGAGAGCCCATGTCTCAGTGCATCAGTGAGAAACAGGGTTTTCTGGGGATTTCCTGTGAACCAGGAACCCTACAAGGGCTGACTCAGGCCTTCTCAGTCACCTGGCAAGGATGTCTTCAGTGTTCGCTGTGTGGGCAGCTCATAGAAGAGTCTATTTTTCACTGAAAAGAAGGCATTGATACGGATAACCCCACCTGATTTAATCCTCACCATGATGAGGTAGGCGAAACATGATTTTATAAACATGATTCTCTCTGAAGTGTCTATGAAGCTCTAGAGACTCTGCCCAAGGTCACCCAGCAAGCCGGTGACAGGACTGGGCTCTGATTCCGCAGTCCCACCACATGTGCCACCCGGTGGTCACCCCACATCCTAAGGGCTATCCAGGCACAGTGACTGCTCAGTCACCAGCCTTGGGGTGAGATGAGCCAATGGAAATGGGGTGAGCTCCGGAGGGGCAGGCAGGTGAGGCCAGAGCCCGGGGTGAAGCCCGGGCCAGCAGCCAGGTGTCTGAATGGCAGATGGAGCTGCTGAATGGGACCGACATCAGCGTGGGCCGTGGACAAGGGCCCAGGTCGGAACCTGCAGTGTAAGTGGGGGCAGTGGGAGAGCACATGGACAGGGAAGCCGAGCACCGCGGTAGACCAGGAGCCTGAAATGGGCTGACTCAGGCCTTCCAGGCACAAGGCAGGGTGTCTTCAAGACACCTTTTGGTGAAAGCAGAAGGGAAAGTGGTTTCTTCCCCTGGCAGCCACAATCCCCCCTCTTCTCTAGTGCAGATATAGAGTCCTTTGACGTGTGGCTTGGCTTCTTATGCTGGCTCCTGAGGACCCCATCAGCTCAAGAGGGAGTTAGAGATTACTAAGCATAGTTGGGGCAGAGCAGGAAAGGAGAGGAGATGATGGAGGGTGTATGTGGGTGCATGATATGGGATCTGGCCGCCTGAGTAGTGGGACAGACAGGAAAATGGAAATGTGACATGGGCTTGAACCCCCGGTGCCATCAAAAGGTTTTAAGCAGGGACGTGACCTGGTCAGATCTGTGTTTTGGAGAAATTCCATCTGGCTGCCACGTGGCGAATGAATGGCTGAATGGATAGACAGGAAAGGAGAGACCCCCGGGCAGGAAGCTGTCTCCAGGGGAGTTCAAGGGGGAGGGAGACCTGTGAGCGTCTACATTAAAGAGCAGATGGAGGAGGAGCAGCGGCCAGCACATGGATGCAGGCAATGCGGGGGGGAGGGGAGAGCACAAGGAGAGGTGTCCCCGTGACAAGGGAGGACCGTGATTCAGGAAGGAGGCAGGGGTGACTGTGAAGAATGCAACCAAGTGGCCAAGGGTGCCGGGAGCTTGCTGGAAGGAAGGGCTGGACACATTCAGAAGCAAGGGAAATGGAGACAGTGAGAGTCAGCAGTGACCTTGACAGGTCTGGCCAGCAGGAGACAGGGAGCTGGACTCTACCTGGGAGTAGAGGCCAGGAAGGGGGTCATGAGAGAAGGGAGTATCTGTGCTGATGGAGAACCTGCAGGCAGAGAGGCTGCCCAGGTCTCTGAAGAGGTGGCCTCTGCCAGCAGGACGCACAGCCTGCCCTTGAGAGGCCAGCTAGATACAGGCGGGTGTTTAGGGGATCTGGTTCAGGCCTCAAACTCAGGTCTCCTGCTCACAGTGTACAGGATGAAGGAAGGCAAGCAGGCAGAAGTTACCTAGCTCAAAAGAGGCCAGAGAGCTACAGTTCTGAAGGCTGGTCACCCACCCAAGCTTCCAGACCTAGAGAGAGGGGCTGGCTTTGGGGATAGGTCTGGCTTCCACCCCTCAGGAAATAGGATCCAGGATCCCCTGCATTCTGGACCCCCAGCCCAGACTCCAAGTTCTTAGGGTCCTGAGCTCACAGCGTCCTGTCCTAATCACGCGAGGCTGGGAGACCACAGTCACCTGTCCAGAAGTGCTCCTCCCTTCTACACCTGGGAAATCAGCCCAGGAAGCCACGGACCCATGTATGGTCTGCTTCTGAGAAAATCGGCCTCAAGCAGTGAGCGATCACAGCCTCGTGTCCATGAGTCTGTGCTTTAGGCTGGGTGTGTAGAGAAAGGGTATTTGGAAGGGGTGTTTTGTACTGCTGTTTTTTTTTTTGGGGGGGGGTGAGCATCTGAGCATCATGTGTGCAGGGATATTGTAAAGGGGAGATGTGAATCCCAACACAGAGAGGGGCAGAGTTGTAGTCCTTCTCTTAAGCCATCTCCTGTTGGTGTGACCTTGAACTAGTTCCTGTCACCACAGGCCACTCTTAGAATGCTCTCAGAACGCCCTATAGTCAGGAGAGAAAAGAAGGGGTCACATGGGCTAAAGAGGACCCTGTTTCAGTGAGACTGGGGTACATCCCTGCCTCTGCACCCTTAACATTTTTTCTTGGGCCCCCACCCATGCCCCTGAAAAATAAGAATGTCAGCCCCCCACTCACTGCCCTGACATGCAGCCGCAGCAACCTTTCAGGCCCCAAGCACAACCAGAGGAATTTCATAAATCTTTTCCAGAAGATAGAACTGGACCAGGAATCGCAGCAGTACCATCGACCGCCATGAGAGGGCGGGCGCTGGGCATGAAGGTGCTCACTGTTCAAAGGGCTACCCTGGATGGGGTGGGGGCAGGGAGATGAGGCTTGCAGCTCAAAGCTGCCTGGGCAAGGAGGAGGGGAAACCATGTGGGTCCCTGTCTGAGACCTGGGCCACTTCTCTTCCTCCCTTCAGCTCCTCTCAGGCCCTCCACAGTCACACAAGAGGGGAAAATACAACTCTACACAGAGGGGGTGTCATGGGAAAATTGAAAGAGCTGTGGATATGTGCCCTGTTGGCCAATGAAATGTTCCAACGCGATAGTACCACAGGGTATTAAGTGAGTAGGTGCCAGAGTCCCATGACCTGGACTCATTCGAACATACTGTGCTGATCTGAGTTAATTACTCAGCCTCTCTGGGCTTCCTCATGTGTCATCTGTGACATGGAGAAAATAATGATAAATTATTATTAATAAACCAACAACAGTAACTACCTGGGTGGGTATTGCAGGATTAAGCGGGCTGCCCTAGGAAGCTGCACAGACCAGTCCATCCCAACTTGAAAGGAAACAGAGGCCTCGGAATTTGATTCATGCAAAGGAAGACCTACAATCCTGTGAACCGTAAAGTTTACATTTCACTCCTTCATCTTTGCAACTCAGTGGGGAGTGAGTCCTGTGACTTCATCCCTCAGAGGTGAAGGCACCCCTGGGCGGTGCTGGGGGGATGCAGTGCCCCGGCGCCAGCTCAGACCCTGGGGCTGGGGCTGGCAGTCTGTTTCAGCAGGCCGTAGAGACTCCTCTGACGCTGGAGAGGAACTGGCACGGACCTCAGGAGAGCTTGTTGTATGAACCGAGGAGCCCCTCAGGTGGGGCAAGTTGGAAGAAAGTCGGGTCGGGGGAGGGAAATGGCACCCTCAGTCTGGGTGACTTCAGCCACATGCAACCCCTTTGGGGGTCTAGCACCTGCATCATTCTGGGGTAGAAGTAGAGGAGTCAAGCAGAATTTCCTGAAATTTTGGGATGTGGCCATCACGTTACCCTACGTATATGTGAGCCTATCTCCAGAAGCTCTGCCAGGCCTTCCACTTTGACTGCCCTGAGGAAAGCAGGAGCTCACAGGCTGTGGGAGCACAACACAGGGAGACTCCAGATTGGGAAGGGTTGGAGTGCTTGGAAGGGACTTCCAGGGAGATAGGATACCCCACCATGGACGGCCTGCCTGGACCACTACCCTTCCCTGCACAGGAGCTGGGCCCTGCATGGAGCCTGGAGCTCGACCTGCCCCAGGCCCACTGAGCTCACAGCACCAGCGTCCCTCTGACTCAGCCCCTTCCCAGTCACAATTTCCACCCCTGGGCCTTCCATCTGCCAACAGGTCCTTTCAGTCAACCACAGAGTCACATTCCTTCACATGAAGCAGATGAGATCAACACGCTGTGACCCAGCCCCTACTCCCTGAGTGCGTCCATGCACTGTTCCTTCAGTGCATGGACTGGTAGATAAGCTGGTAGATAAGCTGTCTCTATTTTATTGATGAGAACAGACAAGAGGTGAGGAGGACATACCCAGGTGGCTCCGTGGGCAGCCTCTCCTCGTGTTGAGGAGTGTTTGCAAGTCTCCACCCCAGGTTGAGCTGTTGCTGTTGTTAGTTTGGGAACTATACCTTATGAGACATCACGGACTGTGACCAGAGCCCATACCGAGAACCCTAGATCATCAAGAAAAGGGTATGTAGGGTTAATCTTCAACTGGCTCAATGAAGGAAAATGATTACCGGCCCAAGGGACCTTCAGGTTCCCAGCAGTCCCGGAGCAGCGAGAGATGTGGTTTCACAGTCCATGGCCTGGACGGTCAAGCCGAGGAGGCTCTCTGATTGGCCCTGCCTGCTGCGCTTGGTCTTGGATGTTCTCACCTCTCATTTCCCCCTCTCCCTTGGGGCCTCCAGGAGCTACCAGGCTCCTTGGCCCCGATTCTGCAAGACCAGACTCAGAGAGCCAGGGGCTTCCTGTGTGGTTGAGGGCACATGAGCCACACTAGCACCCGCTTCCCTGCACTCTGCACTCCAAGTGCCCCAGTGAGAAGCTGATCTCTGCTCCCACTGAAATCAGAAAAGCAGCTGAGCTGTTTGTTCCTGGCCTTGGACAAGGCCCTGGGGGTCTGAGGATGCAAGCAGGGCTGGCTGCTGTACCTGCCCTGTGGGCTGTGTAGCCAGACGCCCTCTGGGCCTCCCTTCCCTTCTGCAGGAGGATCCACCCTTCATCATGGCTGTGAGGAGGACATCATGCAAGTAAAGTGCCTGGCCCTGGGGGGCTTAAGGGCTTAACATTTCCATCTGACTCTTCAGCTAGTCCTCAGATCAAAAGATACTTCACTGTCCCTTTAAAAAAAATTATTTATGCTTACAGAACTGGGGTACAGGTCAGAGGTGTGGTGGGTGATATGATTCACCAGAGACAGAGTGGGGAGCAGAACAGGCAGACTGACAAAGTACACTGCTGAGGGGAGCAGTGGGCGGGTCAGGAGAGGTCTGCCCCGCCATGTAGGTCACCACCCTGGCCAGGGATCGAACTTGTGCTGCAGTGGCTTCGGAGAGCATCACAATTCGGGGCTTTAACCTGTTGCACCAGCAGGGAGAGCCCGCACGATACCTTTTTTAAGTGTTTGCTTTCCAAGCACCCAAAGCTGGCAAACTCCCTATAGCTGACACCCACCCAGCAAAACCCAAGTCCTTTTCTCCAGGGAAGGCTCTATAGTGTGAACCTAATTGCCCGAAGAAACAAGGGAGGGCAGGCAGGAGGAGAACTGGGAAACCCAGGGTTTGTCCCAGAAGGTAGGGTCCCAAGAGGGGCTGATGAGGGAACTCCCTAATCTCCAGGGACCCACAATAGTGCTGGGAGGGGCAAGGAGTGAGAACTGCCATCCCTGTTTGAGTTCTGGCCTCGAAGTCTGGAGATCTGGGTCCCTGGCTCCAACATCTGTGTGATTTAAGCTATTTGTTTAACCTCTGAGTTTCAGCTTCCTTGTCAGTAATTGAGAGTAAAAATCAAACTAGAAGGCTGTCTGTGACTGTCTTTACCCTCATTTGCTGCATGAGATGGACTGGCCTACCGTGAGTACTAGAAAATAGTAACAGAAACTAAACTGGGATCTAGGGTGTCATGGCCTTTCTACTTCAGTTCCACGGTAAGAACAGTATAGTAAGGAACAGAGAGGCTTAGTGTCTTGGCCTAAGTCACACAGGATGAGCTCATCTTCCGAGGCCGCTTGCTCCTACCAGAACACCAGGGTTTTACCCTGGCCCAAGATGAAATCCCCCGCAGGGAAACTTGAACCTGGTTCCTGAGAGGATTTCTCATCTAAAATGTAGTCCCAAGGACACAAGAAAAGACATGTCTCCTATCTTCACTGGCAGATACATAAAGGAATAGCAGCATTTCTACCAAAATACCAACACTATGAAAACACAGCTGCCTATTCCTTGTGCGAGCAAGAGCTGGATGGACAGTTGGCTTTGGTGATCTTTAAAAGAAAGCTACTTCCCCGTGGCTGCCCAGCAAAGTCAACCCTGTCCCCTTGTTCTCCTTTGGATCACACTGAGACTCCTGGACTTGGACGCAAGTATCCTGCATGCTCACCTGCCTCTCAGCTGGTGTGGGAGCTCCACGAGGGTGGGCCTGGACGTTTTTATTTACTAGCTATCCAGATCCCACCAGGGGAGAGAGGTAATGTTGAACACGTACCGTGGGCCAGAACCCCCACCATGTACTTGACTTTCCACGGCCTATTGCGTTTGATCTTTATAGCAGATCAGATGCTATTGTTAGTCTCGCTTTGTTTGCACATCAGCAAACTGAGGTCAGAAAGATCAAGCAACCTGCCAAAAGTCACACAGCAACATGACTGTTGAAGAAGTGAAGAGATGAAGAAGGGTGCAGAACATGTGAGGCTCCCAGGTTTTAACCCCCAGTCCCAAGAGTCCTCTGCAGCAAGTAGGTATGCTTGGTTGCCCATCTGTCTCCAACTCTTGGGGAGCCCCATCTGGGTAGACCACAGCCACAGGCTTTGGCCCCAGCCTGGTCCTAGCCCAGACCCAGCCAAAGTTTTATATCAGTCCACTGGCTTCAGGAAGCCTGGGCCTGGGTGTAGGGGCAGCGGGTGGTCTAGGGAGCCCTAGAATGGCCTGATTCTGACTCAGCCATAAGCTTGAGCTGCAGGCTGGACATTTGGCCCCTTGGACAAGGATCTGGAAAGGTGGCCTGCACAGTATTAGCAGAGGTATTATCAGTCCCTGAAATAAAAACAGTGAGAAGTATCCTAACACCCACTGGATGGGGTCCATTCTGCTCAGATCTGGCACCAACTTCAAGAAGTAGCTATGACTTTCCCCAATTTACACACAGGGAAACTGAAGTTCCATTTGCCCAGAGAGGGGTTGAGGATAACCAGCTGGGACTTCCCTGAGCAGAAAGCTGGGAGGGGAGGGGTGACTTGGATACCCTTCCTAGCCCAACACCTTTCCCACCCATATCCTTACTGCACCGAGCCCTCCCTAAGGAGGCTTTCCCTAGCCCTCCTCTGAGCCCAGGTTAGGGCCACGGTTCCCAAAGCTGCTCCTCTCTGGGCTGCCCCGACTTCCCCAGGCCCTTCCCTGCAATGAGCCAGACTGGAGGAAGAAAAGGGGCTTTCTAGGATTCAGGGAACTAAGTGTCTAAGCCTAACTCAACCCGGGCTTGCCACAAGGCTTAGGGGGATGGGGTGACTTTTTCATTTGCAAAGCAGGCCCCCCTCCACCCCCCTCGCAGGGTTGGTGACCACCAAGGGAAGAGAAACACCTTGGAAGAGGAACCTTCTACCCTTTGAACCTGGGGGGGAGGGGGTGCAGCTGTGACCCTTCTTCCCCAGGCAAGCCCATTGGTCCATACCAGCACAGTGATTTGATGGGGGGGGGGGCCCACATCAAGAAGAGGGGCAGCTTTGAGGAGGACTGACTGAAGACAGCTCTACTTTTATAAAGCACTTTAGAACGCCTGGAGCAAAATGGTGTCGGGCAAAGGGAACCCAGAATGACTGGGACCTACGTTTTTGGACACACAGAGATCAAATTCCTCCCTCTTGCAGGCTGTGTCACTCTGGATATGCCATTTAATCTCTCCGAGCCTCCACTTCCCCAAATATAAGTAGGGTCCTTACTAGTCCCAAACAACCGGGTTTTATTTATATTTGCTTTCCTCTTCCCTCCCCTTCATGTCTCCACGTGAAAAAGTGGGACTTTGACAATACTGTGTCATAGGGTGGTTTATGGGTCTAGAGATGATGGAAGAGCATGCCTTTGGACCCTAGAGCACATCCAAAGAGGGGAAGTGAAATGACTGGAGTCGCCAGAGCGGGGAACCCCCTACGTGGCTGCCCCAGGGCTAGTGAAGGGTCATTTCCTTCCTTGTTCAGCCCCCCCAGCCCCCAAGCGCTGCGGCGCCGACAACGGGGAAATCAGGTCCAGGCCGGATTTCCTCTGCGGACCTGCGGCTCCAAGAGCCACCCGCCCCTGCGGACTCCGTGGGGCCGCGAAGTGCACGTGCGGGGTGGGCGGGCAGGCTGGCCCTCGCTGGCACGGCCCTTCCCTAGCGACCCCTCGCCCTCCGACACTGTCATCCCGCCTCCTTCCACCCCGCCCTTCCCGGCCCGGATTCCAGCATAAAGAAGATGCTTCACCTCCTCTCGGGTTCCAGAGAAACCGAGTCACGCGGGGGCGCGCCGTGCGGGCGCTAGGACCCCGCGGCCGGGCCGACGGGGGGCGTGGTGGGGCGGGTCGGCGCGAGAGGTATTTAAACTGGAGCCGAGCCGCCCCCTCGCGGGTCGGGCTCCCGTGGGGCAGTGGGGCGCCGTGAGCCTCCTCCGGCCGTGACCCCGGGGTCTGGCGCGGAGTGGGACTCGGGGGCGGGCGGGCTTGCGCAAAATGTGCCGGGGTTGTTTGGGAGAGGAGCGTCAGCCGCGCTGAGCCAGGTAAGACCCGCCCAGGGGGCCAGGCTGACCGGCCCCTCGGGAACCCGTAGTCCCGCGCCCCTTCCCAACTCCATCCCTGCCCCTTCGCGAGCCTAGCACGCCGCCTGGACTGGAAGCTCATCAGAATGCCAGTGCACCCGCCCCACCAGTCCCGTCCGCAGGAGCGCGTGGAGGCTGACCCTCTCCGGCTCAAGTCAGTGAATCTTTCCCGCACAGGGAGGAGGCTGGCTGTCCCGTTGGTCAGATAAGAAAACAATGGTGGAACACTGACTTTTGCCCTGAAACTCACAGCTAGGTGAGGGCAGATGAGGGTTTGAACCCAGAGCTCCCGTCACCCTCTGACCCAGGTCTGTGTGAGGCTTTCCACCCATCGCCCCAGAAAGCCTGCCTATGGGACCGAGTAGGGGCGCCCACCTCTTCTAGCACCTCTGAAGTCAGCCTTCTTTATGGGGTGGGAGGGCATGGGAGGAACCCTACCCCCACCCTGAGCTGCCTGAAATTCCACCATCACAGCTACATTCCTTTGGGTTATGGTCTAATTCCCCCGTGGGATGCACATGTCTTCAGAATGGGGCTTGCCCTTAGTGATTCACGCCCCGGTAGGAACTTGCACTGTGCTTTGCTTCTCACTTGGGTATAGGGCTCAGTCAGTGATGGGCTGAGAGGAGGGAGAGAGCCCCCCAGAGCCCAGTACTGTGAGCCTGCCTGCTTGTGTGTGTGTGCTGGGAGGGCAGGGAAGGGCGGTTGGAGACACTTTGGAGGGAGATCTTGGCCTGACGTGGTGGGACCATTTCCTACCATCTCCTTTGGTGGCAGATGGACTGTGTTCTGATCCGGAATGCTATTTACTGCCTGTGTGACTTTGGGTAAGTCACCTCTCTGAGCCTCATTTTCCTCATAAAATGAGGACATTTCTATAGGAGGCAGGCAGCTTAGCACCTGCTAGAAAAAAAGAAAAAAAAAACAGCATTTGGGTCATGTTAACCTGGGCTAAATCCCAAAACTCTTTGAACTGGGTATCTATTGGGAAAATGACTTCATTTTTGTGAACTTCAGATTTCTCATCTATAAAGTGGAAAATGGAGTCATTATTTAATTGGGTTGCTGGGAAAATTAAATGAGATTATATAGGTTAAGCATTTAAAAGTATAATAAGAGGGCCACAGAACTATGGTGATGTATACAGGTAGTAAGCCCATAGGGACTACAACTGGGATGGGAAAATGTACAAAATGAAGAATGATGTCAAAAGTACATTTTTTAAAAATCCAACAAAATAGTCCAAATTTAAAAAATAATAATGATAACCACAGACAAAAAAAGTGTCTAACACCCTTAAATGGTACAAGTGGGCTTGTGATGGTTGTAGACATTGTCCCCACCCCATTTCTCTCTCTCCCTCTCTCTCTTTCTCTCTTGCTCTCACTCTCTCTTGCTCTAGCTCTCTCACACTCTCTTTCACACACACACACACACACACACACACACACACACACACACACACACACACACATTTTTTGGCACCTCTCCTCCCAACCAGAGTCCGGAGATATTTGTTCCCTACCTGCAGACCTGGGCTTCCCCTCCTCAGCACACCTTGCCTGGGCTGCTTGGCCCTGTGGGTCATTGTCCCAGCTGGGAAAGACAATAGGTGTCCAGGACATGTTCACAGACTCTCAACTTAGTCATCACAGTGGTTGGGGGTGGCTCGTGGCAGAATCTGAACCAGGCTGCTGGCCCTACAGAGGGGACACTGACAGGTTAAGGGACTGGCCCCAGGGTGGCGATCTATGGAGGCTGGATGTAAACTGTCTCTATGTTACTCCAGTTCTTCTTGTCTTTCAAAGCTACCCACAGTGTCTTGGGCACTGCCAACAGGTGGCCCTAGCTGGGGGCCCCATCTATCAAATGCTAGGGCATATTCCAGATACCACAAGGTTGGCCCCTGCTGGATCTGCAGATGCACACTTTGGGAGCCAGGTGGGATCTAGAAGGAAGAAGAGGGGGAAAATACTGCCTCCAGGCTCAGCACTAAGGCCAGGCCCATCCTTGCCTTCATCTTGCACTGCAGTAGAGCTACTTAAGGGCCCTCCCTGGTGGTGCAGCGGGGTGAAGCACAGCACTAAGCACATACCACTTCAGCATGAGTTCCATCCCCACCTGCCCCCAAGATGACCCACTTGGTGCGGCAGACCTCTCCTGACCCTCCCGCTGCTCCCCTCAGCAGTGTACTTTGTCAGTCCGCCTGTTCTGCTCCCTGTTCTGTGTCTGGTGAATCTTCTCACCACCCCTGAACCTCTCGCCTATACCCCAGTTCTTAATACTAGGGTTGTCATGTAATAAGAAATCATCAGGAAATTACCAATGCCGGGAAAGTGATAAAACATCTGAGGCTGTGGGGAAGAGCATTTCCAGTGGAAGGAGCCACAGGACAAAAGCCCTGAGGCAGGAATGCACTCGCTGTATTTGAGGAACAGGAGAAAGCTAGAATCTTTGAGATGAGAAAATGATAGATGGCGTCAGGGAGACATTTGTGTGAAGCTAGGGTTTGGGGGAAGGTTTTCAGGCAGCAGTGATTCGTGATCAGGTCAGGAATTATGTGACGTTAACTTAACAGCGCATCACTCAGGCTATGTGTGGGACAGACTGTGAGGAATCAGGGTGTTGCTGTGATTAAGGCCTAGGATGGTGGTGGTGCCTCAGACAGTGAAGGAAGAGAGGGTAGGCAGGTCTGGCCTGTTTTCAGGGAGAGAAGACAGGAACCCCCCCCCCCATGGGGAGAAGGAATGTGGTGAGACAAAAAAGGGAGTCACCAGCACCACTGAGATGCCTATCCATCCCCTGGCATCCTCTGACCTGCTCTGTGGTGTGAGATGAATTCCAGAGAGGGAGTCCCCTCTGCTCTAGAGGTGCTTTCCATAGGAGAGAAGCGGGGAGGGGGCAAGCCATGGCAGCCAGCAACACATGCTTATGGGAAGCTCCGGGAGCTGCTCGGAGAGCTAATAGGAAGGGTCATGTATAGTCCAGACTTAGAAAACCATGGAAGGCTTCCTGGAGGAGGTAACATATAAGCCGAGACCCAAAACATGAGGCGGTTTCTAGCGCAAGATAAAGGAGAAAGTGAAGGTTTGGGGCAATGAAATGTTGGTCAGGGACTGAAGGTTACCTAAGGCTTTTGGAGACCAGTTCAGGAGAGGGAACAGAGAGAAGGGTTGGCTGGGAGGGGCGCCTTCCCCAAGAGCCCCAAAGCCTCCACTGATACTCATACTCGATTCTAAGCACACTAACTTTCAGATGGGTGGTGATGTTTTGGTTTTAACAGCAGAACAAAATTTCTTGTGAAATTCAGGTGAGTGGAGAGCCGCTGTCAGCAGCAGGACGGGGTTAGCGTGACCCTGAGGGAGCTCAGGGAGCAGGCTTCAAAGCCTCTACTTGGCCCTTGCATGCTGGAGCAAGGAAGGATGTCAGAGAAGAGCCACCTACAGTTAAAATTTACCCCTAAAGGTGCCAGTGGATTTTAACCCCTGGGTGCCTCTTCTAAAATAGCCTTCAGAGTCACAACTCAGCAGTCATCTATTGCGCTCTTCTGGAGACCTCATACTGTAGAGGTTAAGGCAGAGGCCCAGCAGCCAGGCCGCATGGGCTGCCACTTGCTAGCCGGGGGACCTCGGACATGTTCTTTAATGTCTCCAAGACTCCACTCCGCTTCCCCATCTGCACCACCGGCGTGGTGATCAGAGAACAAAATCGTGAAACATTGTGAAGATTGAGCTAGTGCAAGTAAAGTATCAGGGAGGGTGAGTGGTGCAGAACTGCTCCGTAAGTGAGACAGTCGTAGAATAGACTTCATTGGATCTTTAACAAACTTGGTGAGGTTGACGTTTACCTTAGAAGAGGAGACTGAGGTTCAACGGTGAAGGCACATGCTCAAAGTCACATGGCAGGTTGAGAGGAGGTGACAGCAGCTAGGGTTGAGGGACAAGGGGCCCAGGGCTCCTGAGGCCTCTGTGTGCCCCCCCTTGTTGCATGATAGGTATTATGATGGAAAATGTGTTCCCACTTCTCAAAAGAGGCAGGTATAAAGGTATGAATGAATGGATGAAATTGATGGATTAACCTATGTGCTCCTAACACTTAACCCGGGTCATCAGTAAGCCCCTAGCAGCACTAGGATTTACCCTGCTGAGGTCTCTGGCACCTCTAATCCCACCTCTGGGAGAAGGGCTGAGCCAGCAGGCCTTAGTGTCCCTCCCTGCATGCCTGAAGTTTAAGTGAAAGTGCTCTCGGCCACCTGCCCCTGGGGAAGTCCAGGGTAGAAGTGCTGGGGGCAGGGTGGCCTCCTGGCGGGCTTCCTGTCAGTGCTGTAGGCCCAGCCTTCAAACAATGGCAGGGACTCCAGAAGCAGAAAATCAAAAGAAAAAGGGCAAAATAAAAGCCCAGGGTGGGGGAATTAAGGAATTCCGTTTGGGGGCCGGGATGGGGGACGGGCTGATGACCTGGATGGAAGTGGATCCTGAGGCCCAGCTCCCACATCACCCTACCCCAGCCCTGAGCTTGGCTCAGAGCAGATCTAGGTTCCTTCTGCTCCTGCTTACCTAACCCTCTAGGCTGGCTTCCACCGGCGGGATCTTTTGAAATCCAAAGTGACCACTGCTGTTGCTGTTGGAAGACTCCTGCACCCAGAGAAATGGCTTAGCAGATGGGTTGACATTGGAAGCCCTTTGCGATGGGCTACAGCCCTATTTCTGACCCCTCCTTGCCACATCCACAGAACTTTTCCCCCAGCTGCAGCTGTGACCTGGGGGGTCCCTGCTGGTAGATGCTGACAGGTGGGGGTGGCGGGAATGGTAGTGGGACGGAGACAGTGGTCTGACGGTGTTTCCGTTCTTCCCACCCTGTCTGCTACACAGAGCCATGAGCCACCGGACCCTGCAGCTCCTGGCTGTGCTGACTCTGGGCCTGGCCACCTCCCAACACCGAGACAAGATGCCCTGTAAGATGGTAAGAGGCCCTGCCCAGGCAGGGTAAGCACCAGTTACTCCTCTAGGACACCCCGTGACCCCTCTATGAACCAATTCTATTTGCTCCCTTCTCTGGGAGCAAGACCTGAGATGATAGCAGCAGGTAACGGTGAACTCAGGGGAGGGCTGACCAACCCTTCAACCCTTCAGCCCCCAGAAGCCCCTGCCCCCTCCTCTCCTCCTCCCCTCCCACCCTGGGAGGAGGTCTGGGTCCCTAAAGTGCTGAGCTGCCCTCTTTCTCAAAAACTGGGCAGTGGGGTAGTTGGTGAAGGTGTCTACCCCTCTCTGCCCAAGAGTACTTTGCGGGTTTGATTTACTTCTGTTCCTCTTTCCTGCCCTGAAGGTTCTGTGCCCCTGCAGGGTTCACCAGAAAAGGAGGCCCGGGGCTGCTTAGAAGCCTGGGCAGTCACTGAGGTCAAGGCTGGTGCTTGGACTGAGCCCTCCAGCAGCCTCACTAGGACCTGGGGCTGGAAGCTCTTGACCAGAGAGGAGGGGAGGAGGGGCAGGGGCTTCTGGGGGCTGAAGGGTTGGCAGCCAGGCCAGCGGCCCTCCCCTGAGTTCACAGTTCCCTGCTGTTGTCATCTCAGTTCTTGCTCCAGGACCCCTCTGAGAGGCCCAGAATCCAAAATATCAGGCAGAGAGGGCTTTGGATGTCACCCAGTGCAACTCTATGTTCTACCTGGGGAGACAGGCTGAGAATGAAGCTCCCGGGCCACCCACAGACAGAGGGGAGCTGGTGAGCTTTGACTACCAGCAAACAAGACCATGGATAGGAAAGCATGCTCTGAACGAGCAAGCTGCCATGGAAAAATCAACATATTTGGCAGCTATGGAGATTTTCAAAGTAGTAAAAAGAAATAGCCACATGCTCAGGGCTCTTGGGGTGCCACACTGTCCTAAGGGCCCTCTCTCAGCTGAGGGACCTGACTCCGAGAGAAATGATGTGACCCACCAGTTCACACAGATAGGAAGTAATAGAAGCAGGACTTGAACCGGTTCCCTAGACACAGGCTGTCCACTGCCAGAGCCTCCTCCTTCCGTTCCTTCCTGTATACAGGTGACAAAAGGGAGTTAGTGGCAAGTCCTTTCCCTACTAAAAAAATTGCTGGAGAGGGCCCTCCCTGGTGGTGCAGCGGGTGAGGACACAGCACTGCAAGCTGGCCATAGCCACTTCAGTGCAAGTTCGATCCCCGGCCCCGGAGGTGACCCACATGGTGCAGCAGACCTCTCCTGACCTGCCCGCTGCTCCCCTTAGCAGTATATTTCAATAGACCTGCCTGTTCTGTTCCCCACTCTGTCTCTGGTGTCTCTTCTCACCCCCCGAACCTCTGGCCTATACCCCAGTTCTGTATGAATAAATAAATAAATCTTTAAAAAAAAAATTGCTGGAGAGTTACCTCTAGCGTCCGTGAGAGTGTAAGTAGCAGGTTGTCAGAAGAAGTACTGGACTTGGTTATAAGTCAGTTGTGCTGGGGCTTAGAAGCCCAGGAAGCAGAGGGCCCTAGCATGGCACCCTGAGAGCGCCCCTGGCCTTCAGCCTCCCTCCCTGGCAGCCCGCCAGGTGCCTGCCCACCAGCAGCCCCTCTGGGTCTGTGGCAGGGGTCCCGGGCACCTGGGCTGAGAGGAGATTTAGCCTCTGGGTTTGACCCACTTGTGTCCCTGCTCAGCTCTCAGGGGCTGGTACCCCAGGGGAACCTTTGCACAACCAGAGGTGAAGCAAGGTGACATTTGCACAAGGGATGCAGTGTGAAGCACTTATCTCGTCCACCCCAGGAAGTGCCCAGGGAGTGGTGCCCACGAAAGAATCAACCCAGGAGCCCATCCCGCTGAGAGCCTGTGGTCAGAACTTGGCTCGCACCATTGGGCAAAGGCTTACAGTGATACTTTTGAGTCTCTGACTAGCTAATTTAGAGCAGCCTGCCCCCTTAAACTTGATTTTTCTCTGGGGGTCTGATCGGATAAATAGTCCCTGGGAGGGTCAAATGAGGCTCGCCATCGATGTGCAGCCCGAGTCTGGCCCGGAGCTATGCAGGGCAGCAACTGTGCTCATGTTGCCATTTCTTCTGCAAGTCAGGACGATCTGGGAAGCTGAGGCTGGGACTGAGAGGGTGCTCCCTAGTGGTCCCAGCTGACAGAGAGACCGAGACAGATGAAGGAGCCAAGCAGACTGGCTTGGTGGCTGTGGCAGGCTTCCTGCAGGGGCCCGGGTGGGGGGCGGGGGCGTCCCAGGGTCTCAGACTCCATGCAGCAGCCTTCCCTGGAGTGTCAGCCACTGCTACACTGAGTAGTCACCCACATGCCTGGGCAGGGGCACCAGGGAGGACGAGGGAGGGAGAGGCACTTCTGTCCCCATCCTGCCTTCACCCCTGCACCCACCTTGGGGCTCTGGGGATGAAGTGGGAGGCTGGCTAGGCCGGGAAGACCCAGGCTGGTGTTCTTGCCCTGCTGGCACCACCACTGAGTCTCTTTGACCTTGAACAGGTCATTGCCACCTTCAGACTCAACCTCCCCATCTTTGTCACTCTAATGATCTTTGACACTAGTGTAGCTATTTGGGTCGTCCCATGTTTTCCTTTAAGAAAGGTGATTGAGCGGACCCTTTAGGCCTTCACTGAGCCGGTGAAGCCTGTGCCTTGTTTCATTCTCTAAGAAGTTTTCTGTGGGCCAGCCCAAGCATCCACTTCAATCACACAAGCCCCTGTTTGCTCTGGGATGACTGTGTGGCAGGTACCCACACAGGTATTCCCAGTTCAGGGCAGAGGCTCTGAGAGAGGAAGCCCCTGTGGAGGCCCTGACCTGCCAGGCGACCAGGGAGGAGACTCCAGAGCTCAGCGTACAGAGGTCGCGCTGCAGATCTAGTGAGACTGGCATAACCAGCACAGGGGATAGCAAGGAGACCCGGAGGCGACACTGCTTGCTGCTGAGGTTTAGAAGGAGAGGGGACAGGTTGGCAGGGAGCCACAAACACTCTAAAGCCCTACTGACAGGCCTGGACTTTGTGCCAGGGTTCTTTTTTTTTTTTTTTAAGATTTATTTATTTGTGCATACAGAACTGGGGTGCAGGCCAGAGATGCGGCGGGTGAGAGGCTTCACCAGAGACAGAGTGGGGAGCAGAACAGGCAGATCTACGAAGTATACTGCTGAGGGGAGCAGCGGGCGGGTCAGGAGAGGTCTGCCCCGCCATGTGGTCACCTCCAGGGCAGGCGGGGATTGAACTCATGCGGAAGTGGCTTCAGCTTTTCAGTGCTGTGCTTTAACCCGCTGTGCCACCAGGGAGGGCCGTGCCAGAGAGTTTTAAGAGGGGGCAGCATATCGGAGTGGGGTGTGTGCAACTGCACACAACCAGGCATTTGACTGGTAGGCGGGTAGTAAGTGGGACAGAGGCTTGAATGGGAGTGGGATGAGCTGGGAGGTTGTAGAAATAAGGCCCTTTGCTGGCAAGGCCTGAGGCTCCTGGGACCTGGGGAAAGGTGAGAGAGCAACTGCATTTGCACAGAAGTTACACGTGGTGGGAAGACAAGAATGGAGCCTTTGCTTGTGAGAACACCGGGGTTCAAATCCCAGCTCTGTTCCTCACCAGTTCGAAGCTGAAAGCCTCAACTTCCATTCCTCTCTTTGAGCTCAGGTTCTACAAATAGGGCCTACTAACTTTATGGGCAGGCTGAGGTGAGGAGTCAATGATATAGTGGGCCTCAAGTCTTGATAAAATGTAAAGTGCTGAGTAGGTGCTGGAGAAGGGTGAGTTATGTCCTAGATCACAAATCAGAGCATCAACATGATCGATGGGGCTCACACAGCGAAATCACAGGCTTGCCCTCAAAGATTGGGGTGGGGGGGCTGGCCCTCTTTCCCCTGTCCCTTGGGCCTACTCCCCACTCCAGGTTCTGACCTAGACTGGGCTATGAGAAGCGAGGGGGGGGGGGTGATGGAGGCAAGCAACACCAGAAAGGAGGTCACATCTGGGGAGCATCAGTGAGGAAGCTCTGGGGCCGGAACTCTGCCCATCGAATGAAGGCTTAATGAGGTCTGGGTGGGAGGCCAAAATAAAAACTGATGACAGGGGTGCAGATTTCATATTTCTCTTTCAGAAACATTTCTCCTGAAGTAGTTTATAATCTGACACCAACTGGGTCTATCTAACTGTCTGGGCCCAAAGACGGTGGTTTGGGGTAAACTCAGCTCTGCCGCTCACCGGCTCTGGATCATTCTAAACAATACGTGATTCGGTTTCCTATAAAATAATCACGACGGGGCGTTTCCACTTCGGGGCTTTTTTGTTAGTTCACTGGTCCTTTGACCTCTCTGTCCACCTGCCCATCAAAGCTTGAGGCCCCACCCTGAACTGGGCCCCAAAGACAGGGGCAAGGATTGGGGTGGGGGTCACCCAGACATGAGGTGCCTAGGCCGGGGGGACTTGGAATGTGGGGTATCCTGGGCTCTCAGAAGAGAAGCCTAATCAAGCCTGACAGAATTAAGTCATCTTCCCTAGAGGACCAAGTCTGGTCCCAACTTTAGTGCACCCCCTAATGCCTGCTACTCTCCCTGCCTCCCCAGGTGGACAAGGAGGCCTTGTGCCAGGGCCTTGGTCTGCTCCAGGTTCCCTCAATGCTCCCACTGGACATCGAGGCCCTGGACCTGTCTGGAAATCAGCTGCGGGGCATTCTGGACTCACCGCTGGGCTTCTACACGGAGCTTCGTCACCTGGACCTGAGTGGCAATGAGATCAGCTTCTTTCAGCAGGGTGTCTTCCAGGCCCTGCCGCATCTGGAACACCTCAACCTGGCCAACAACTGCCTGGGGGTGGGCACCTTGCTGAGTACCACCGGTCTGGGCACCCTGCCCCGCTTATTGTCCCTGGACCTGTCTGGGAACAGCTTGTACAGTGGCCTGGTGGAGCAGCTGCTGGGGGAGGCCCCTGCCCTGTGCACCCTCTCATTGGCCGAGAACAGCCTGACCCGCCTGGCCCGCCACACCTTCAGGGGCACGCCCGCGCTGGAGCAGCTGGATCTGCACAGCAACGTGCTGATGGACATCGAGGATGGTGCTTTCGAGGCCCTGCCTCGCCTGGCCCACCTCAACCTCTCCAGGAACTCCCTCACCTGCATCTCCGACTTCAGCCTCCAGCAGCTGCGGGTGCTAGACCTCAGCTGCAACAGTATCGAGGCCTTTCAGATGGCGCCCCCGGAGCCCCAGGCAGAGTACCAGCTGGCCTGGCTCGATCTGCGGGAGAACAAACTGCTGCACTTCCCCGACCTGGCTGCCCTCCCCAGACTCATCTACCTGAACGTGTCCAACAACCTCATCCGGCTCCCTGCACGGCCACCCCTGGGAGGCGAGGGCATCCATGCACCTTCTGAGGGCTGGGCAGCCTTGCCTCTCTCAAACCCCAGCTGGAATGCCAGCACCCACCACCACTCCCAGCTCCTGAACCTGGACTTGAGCTACAATGAAATTGAGCTCCTCCCGGAGGGCTTCCTTGAACACCTGTCCTCCCTGCGATTCCTGAACCTCAGCCGGAACTGCCTGCGGGCCTTCGAGGCCCAGCCCGCTGGCTCCCTGCCCTGCCTGCTGCTCCTGGACATTAGCCACAATGCCCTGGGGGCACTGGAGGTGGGCGCCCGGGCCCTGGGGTCTCTGAGGACGCTGTTCCTGCAGGACAATGCCCTGCGGGACATGCCCCCCACCACCTTTGCTGGCCTGGCGAGCCTGCAGAGGCTCAACCTGCAGGGGAACCGGGTCAGGCCCTGCGGGGGGCCGAGCCAGCTGGGCCTCTCGGACTGCGTGACCTTCTCCGGCATCCCCTCCCTCCGCATCCTGAACCTAGTGGACAATGAGATGGAGGTGCTCCACGCGGGCACCTTCCTCCACACCCCGCTTACCGAGCTGGACCTCTCTGCCAACCCTGGGCTAGACGTGGCCACAGGCGCCCTGGCCGGCCTGGAAGCCTCCTTGGAAGTCCTGGCCCTGCAGGGCAACGGGCTGGCCACGCTGCAGGTCGACCTGCCTTGCTTCAGCTGCCTCAAGCGGCTCAACCTTGCCGAGAACCGCCTGAGCAGCCTGCCTACCTGGACGCAGGCCGTGTCCCTGGAGGTGCTGGACCTGAGGAACAACAGCTTCAGCCTCCTGCCAGGCAGCGCCATGGGAGGCCTGGAGACCAGCCTCCGGCGCCTCTACCTGCAGGGGAATCCTCTCAGCTGCTGCGGCAATGCCTGGCTGGCCTCCCAGCTGCACCAGGGCCGCGTGGACGTGGATGCCACCCAGGACTTGGTCTGCCGCTTCGGCTCCCGGGAGGAGGTGTCCCTGAGTCATGTGCGCCCCGAGGACTGTGAGAAGGGGGGGCTCAAGAATGTCAACCTCATCATCATCCTCTCCTTCACCCTGGTCTCCGCCATCCTCCTCACCACGCTGGCCGCCTGTTGCTGCGTCCGTCGGCAGAAGTTCAGCCAACAGTACAAAGCCTAGAGACGCCCAGGCTGCTGACAAGCTCAGCCCGGAGGCCCGTCACGGGGTCAGTGGAGGAGCCAGAAGCACGGAGAAGGGGAGGGGCTGACACAACAAGCCAGGGTCCTGGAACCCCAGCCATGGCTCCTTTCCCTGCTTCCTGCTGCATCAGAAGGTGACACTTCCAGGCGCGCACATGTGGCTCAGCTGTGAAAGCCCCAAGTTGGGCAACTTCAGGGAACAAGGTTGAACCAGCAGCTCAACAGATCCTCGGGGCATTCGTGTTGTGCCACACCCTGCTCTGAGCACTGGGAACGCGGTGGGTGAGCTGTTGGCCGTGCCCATGAGTGAAATGGGTCCCTGCTCTTAAGCATCTCCCAGTCTGAGTGGGGAGGTGGTCGCAGAACCCTGCAGGGACCACACAGAATGTGGAAATCCAAGGCCCCAACGCCTTGCAGCCCCAGTGGGCTGAGAACGGGGAGGCGCGTCCTGGCTGGACCAGCGCACGGGAGGGGTGAGACCAGGAGGATTTGACTAAGATGTTTCCAATCAGCCTCTTTGTCACATCTTCTGATAATGACTTTCAGCCTTTCTGGAACATGAAGAACTTGTGCCTGGAAGAGAGAACTAAAGCCACATGAGCTTGCTTTGGACCCAGTGCTGTGGCGGCCCAGCAGGGCCTGGTTAAGAAGCTACCGCCCCAGGCCTCGGTGTGGCAATCGACCACCCGCTTCCCACCCTGGGCAGGCTCTGGCCCTGCCTGGCACCCTTGTGTCGCACACACTGGCCCAAATACTGCGCCAGCCCCCAGCCCCTGCCCAGGCCCACCTCCACAGTCTAGGCCCAGCCCGCCGCTCTGCTCATGAGCAGGAAAGAGAGGCTTATGTGTCTGGTTCTGTTTTGCACCAGGCTGGGCAGCTGCCACAAACCAAGCAGACTTCTGCCTCTTTATGACAACTGAAGTTGGTATTCTTTCCCATTTTACAGAAGAGGAACCAAAATTCTCCCTCCAGGGCCTTTCAATTAAGAAATGACATTGCTGAGATTCAGACTTCCATCCTTCTGACCTCACCGCCTGAGCTTGAGCCTGAGCTTGACCCCTGAGGGGGCTACAGGCTGGTAGGTGGACAGGAAGTGGCCCCACAGGCTGGAACAGGGCCTGGGAGCATCCTGTGCTGGGCACACCCACCCCTGCTCTCCCGGGCAGGCAGACAGGCAGCCACAGGCCCTGTCCCCCTTCTCTGCCTGTTTCCCTCACTCCCTTCTTTGCAGACCAGCACTGGCTCTTTTTTTTTCTCTTCTTACTCCGGTGTCCCCTCATTCTTTCTCTACCAAGTCAAACCTGAACCCCAGGTTTAAGACCATTAAGCCCTACCCCTCCCTTACACAAATAGGGAAACTGAGGCTTAGAAAGAAAATACCTTGTGTGCACAAAGCTTGTGAAGCCCATGAAAACAGGGACTGCAGACCTCAGTGGGCACCCGAGGCTGGGAGTGGGGGAGAGGCAGAGCCGTTTCCTTCACATGATAAGATCCTGCTGGTCCATCTGGTCCTCATCTTGCAGAGAATTTTATTTTCTCCTAGAGAAATGGGTAAAACTCCATTCAGATCTGGCTCATCATAACTGTCCCCCGCACCCATGAAATCATGGACTGTCCAGGAGGAAAGGAAGCCCTGGGATCAGAGCCTGTGTTCAGTCTTCACCCTCTTGGCCCACAGCCTGGCTCAGGACCATGCTCAGTAGTGTGAGACGATCAAAACGCCCCTCCCCCTGTTCCATTTTACAGATGAATAAACTGAGGCCCACTGTGGGCCTAGGACTCGGGAGTCATGGCAGAACTGAGGTGTGCAGGACAGCTGGAGGAGCCAGTCCTGGGTGGGAACCCCCTGGTGCTCACTATACACACACACACACGCCCCACCTCGGACTAGGAGGGCAGGTGTGGCCCCTTCGTGCCTGATCTTTGAAGACACTACACGACGCTGCTCTCACTCGCAGGGACCAGGCCACACACCAGGCCTCGGGACCAGCGCTTTGTATAACCCACATGAATGTATTAAAAATAGTTTTGGAGAAACCAGGTGTCTGCCAGCCTCCTCCTTGCTCAGCACATCGGCATCATCACTTCCGTTCCTGCCTGCTCCCTCTGCTTGCATCACGGCCTTTGAGTCCTCCCCGCAGGCTGGGGAGATGGCAGGTAGGAAACTGAGGTGCTGAGTCATCACCACCCTGGACCTTGGGGCCTCAGCTACCCTCACATTCCCTGGCCTCACCTTCCTCTGGGTGACCCCCAACTCTCACACATGCTTCTTCCAGCCTCCCCCAGACTGCAGCTGTCCTCAGCATTGCCCATCTTAAAAAGAGTAAAAAGGCCCTTCCTTTTAGTTCATGGGCAGAATCTTAGAAAAGTAGCTTCCCCGTCCTCCTGCCATAGCAAAGCCTCCACACTGTCCCCCGACACTGCCTTTGGCCCTCTACATCCTACTCAGTCCTGGCTGTGGTCACCCACGGAGTCCTTTGCCAAACTCACTGCCCTTTTAGACTGAGCGTCTTTGACCCACAGCTATGAGGGCCCCTGCACCCCCACTCTCCCTGACACCACCTCCTCCTCAGGACACTCTTGAATCTAGGGCCCACCACTTGTGGTTAACACCTGCCTCTTGGGCCGCCCCTTTTCGGGGGTCCTCTGTGGCATCTTTTCCTCAGGCCCTGAGCGGTGGCCACCACCACTCTTTCCCAGGCCTTCTGCCCCCTGGGAATGTCATGTGCTCATTGCTGTACAAACCGCCCCGTTGCTCTGATGACACCCACTGCTCTGTCTCCAACCTCAGCCCTGCTGAGCGTCCAGGCTGGCACCCCGAGGCCTCCCTGGCTAAAGAGCTGAAGTTCCCCCAGGGCTGGAGTGGCGTGGTGGTGTGCCACCCCCTGCAGATCAAGGTTGAACCTGGAAGAAGAGCCAGGAGAGGCCAGAAGAAGGCCATTCCTGTTTTCTGGGTGGGAGTTGAGGGTGAGGGTAGACAGAGGCTCTGGGAGAGGGGGAAAGAGCCACCTCACCGGGTGGGGCCAGGCAAGGGCCTCTGAGTCACAGTTTAGAGGGCAAGGATGGCCTCGCTGGCTTCCCACTCCCAATTTGCAGCCCCTGTACCTGTGATCCTGCCTCCCCTTCTCAGCTGCCTGACCCCTAAGCAGGGACCTCCAGCTACCTCCTATTCCCAGATTCAAGTCTCAGCTCGGCAGTGTTTTGCCCTTTCTCCCAGGCAGCCTGGAAACTTCCCCAACCTTCTCTCACCTCCTGGGTCCTGCTCCCAGCTGCTGCTCTCCCAAGCGACAATACCTGTTTCATGGCTGAAGTTGGGGGGGTGACTCAACTGTCCCGCACACAGTAGGGACTCAGGGAAGGCCAAAGGGCAGGTGGCAGCGTGGGTTAAGTTCATCCCGGCTCTGCAGGTCTCTGATACAGCTGGGAGTCCACGAGCTCCCTGACCCCTTTTCCTGGAAAACAGGGGAGTTTATTCACCTGGCCAAGACCCCCAGCAAGGCAGAAATTCCTGTTTTCAGCCAAACGTGAACACAGCTGCCAACTAGGTCATCAGAGCATCCGGCAAGTTCCAGGGAGGGGGAGGCCCTCACGGGACCCTGTCACAGGCGGTCTGAGGGGCCAGGTCACCAGCTTGTTCAGTGCAGTGAGCTGTCATGACACGGGGAGGAGTCAGACTCCCTGGGGAGGGGGGCCGCCCCGAGGCCCACATGTTGCCTCACCTCTCATCCCCTAGGACTGCTATCATATCCAGCCCGCTGTCTGCTTTCGGTGCTGCAGTCCTTCAACTGACAGGCTTGAGGCCTGGCCGCCCCACCCAAGCTTATAGTCACTGGCACTGTGGGCCCGTGTTGACTGCACTGAGCACCGAGGTGCATGGTGGTATTTCATGCTAACAAGTTCTGAAGCCATCTCTACCATCATCCCCATTCGACAGAAACTGAGTCTCGTGTTTCCGCAGCTATAGTGCCAGAGCCCAGGCTTGAGCCCTGTCTGCCCCTCTCTGGAGCCAGTGTAACGTTGCCTCCAGACCCTCCCCGATGGGCCTCCTCCCCCACTGGGTGTCTCATAAACACGCCCCATCCATCCGCCAAATTCCTCAGCATTCCCGAGGTTCTCCGGGTCATGTCCTGATTCCCTCCTCCATCTCTCCACAGTCCTGGTCACCCTGGCCACAGCCTCTGGGTCTGCTTCCCGACACCAGAGGGTGGTCCTCCCTGGTCCTTTTCTGGGTCCCCTGTGAGATGACACAGGGGGAGCTCAGAAGATGCTCCTGACCCAAAGGCCCCAGCACTCTAACACTTAAAAATTTGTGGGGCTCACCCCCAACCTCAGACAGAGAATGGAATAACCCAGAGGACACAGAGGGGAGGCAGAGGCAATGGCGGCCAGAAGTGAGGCCAAGAAAGATCCGTTTGCCCCCTCATCCCCTTCAGTTACCTCTCACCACTCTGGACGTGGGTAGGTCTCCACTTCCCCTCCTAGCCCTCCCCACTCTTCTCCTTCCCTCCTAATGTCCTCTTCCCTCCCAGTGTTCTCACTGGGAGCTTTTGCGCTGTGGTGGCTGAGAATGGGGAGGGATGGAGGGATGGAGGGGCGGAGAGGGAGGTCTGAGCTGTTTATAGGAACTGGAGCAGCTCCATCTGTCAGCTCTGTTTGGAGCTACAGACCAAGCATAATAAATACCTTGGCTCCTCCCAGCTGTGCTTTCCCTGAACTTGGCCACTGGCACTCCCAAGTCTCTCTGGCTTGCTGGTTCTCAGGGCCCAGCTCCCACCCCACCCCGCCCCACTCCCACTTCCCAACAGGCTGTTCTGGAAAGAGCCGGCTCTGGGGGGCAGGTATGTCGGGCTGAGTCTAGGCGCTGCTACCACTGGCTTTGGGAGCAAGGCAAGTCATGCCGCTTGTCTGGCCTCCGTGTCTCCATCTGTGAAATGGGTCACCCAGTGTTGTTCGTATGCTCGGCTTGAGTGGCTTCAGCCTCTGCTCTGCACTGGCCCCTGGGTCTTGTGGGATCCCTGCGGTCTGTCAGACAGAACCACCGGTGGACGGAGACTCTGCCTATTGGCGGAGGGAGGGGCTGCACCAAGTACAAGCAGGAAGTGGTCAGCACAACTGGGAGGTCTAGATTTTGTGCTCAGGGAGTTTGTTTGCAGGGAGTGGCTTTCCAGCTGGAGGAGCAAGGGGAGACCTTGGGGACATCTGTGCTGGCTCTGCAAGGAAGGGAGGGGGCTCTGCATGTTGAGATGAGGGGGCTCTTCCAGGCAGAGCAACAGGCAAGTGAGAGCAAACGCTGGCAGTGAGAAGTCGCGGCCAGCTCCCAGCTCGTCCTCTCTGGTCCTCGAGCACCTTCTGCTCTGACCTTCCCTGCCTCTGGAATCTTCCCGCTTTCCCTTGCACTCACCAGCTCTCTCCCAAGCTGTGGATGCATTCCCGAATGCTACAGTCATGTCCCCATCCCACCAGCCCCCCTAAAGTCACCCTAGAAAGTGGAAGACTCAGAGAGGGGAAATGTCATTGGCCAAAGCACATGTTTCTGGAATGAAGGAGGGAATAAAGGAATGAATAAAAGTGAGTCAATGAAAAAGAGAGTGAGTAAGAAAATCACTGAATTCAGCTGACATTGCTTAAGTGCCTTCACATGGCACGCGAAGGGGTTGTTCATACAAAATCCCTTCCCTCCTCGTACTCATTGTTTATTGAGGGGAACAGACACTAAATAGACGAGATATAAAGCAAATTATGTGGAGGAACTGAAAGGAGACATAACTGATATGGGCAGGCTCAAGAAGTCCTCTCCAAGGATGCAGCCTGTAAGCCTAACTGAAAGAGGATATTGAGTGAGTGAATCAATGTTCTTTCCAGCTTCTTAGCTTCGCTCTCATGAATTTGTGGAAATGCGTGGGAGAACAAGAACTGTATTCTGGACCCAGAAATTCATTTTACTTCCTGAAACTAGTGCCCTGTACTGGGACCCTCCTGACCTCCCCTCTCCCTCACTGCCATGCCTATTCCATTCTAGAATCATGGAGACAAGTATGGAAGTCACAGAAAATAAGGTCGAAGGGCTGACCAGTGCCGGGGTCCCAGGAGTCAAGAATTGTGGAAGTAAGAAGCTAGCTAGGTTGCAAAGTAAGAGGGTCTCATTCCAATGTCTCTGCTTTTTAATTTAATTTACTTTAATGAATTAAACTTGGGGGAGAGGTGAAATAGGCTTGGCTCCCTTTTCCATTTTTGTCTTCCCCATGCCAGTTTGCACCAACCCTCTCCTTTGATCCAGGTAATCTGTATCAACATTCACTTATTTGTATGATTTTTAATCATTGACAGATGCATTTAAACTGTCCACAAATATGATCATTGTTTTATTAAAATGTCATTGTATTATATATACTGTGCATCTGGCTTTCCTTATTCAACAATACTTGAAAGAAATTCCCCCAAACAAGTCAGTATAATTCTGATTCATTTTTGACAGTACCTAGTATACCATAGTATGAATAGTCCATTTATTCAGTCATTCACCAACTGAGGGACATTCATTTTATCTTTTCTTGCAATTGTAAACATGCGGCAGAAGCATCTTGTTTGAGTGACTGTAGCTATCAAGTCAGTACTTAGAAGTGAGATTCTACATCTCTTTAAAATATACAGACACATACGTATATGTATATATGTATATGCATGTATCTATCATTTTTAATAAAACTTATTTTAAAATATTTTTCCCAGTAATGTTTCACGCTTATGAAAATAACTTCTGAGTGTCTTTTGCTGTGTGTCCTTAGAAGGATAGTTAATACCAGTAGTTACAGGTATGAGGTGATCTCTCATTGTTATTTAAATTACTTCTCACTACTGCTAGACTCCATTTGCTGGCTATTTGGATGAACTCTCCCATGAATCTCCTGGTTTTTGTTCTTTGTCCATTTCCTATCAAGTTTACTTTTTCTTGTTGATTTGTGAAACCTCATTGCACATCGCAGCCCTTAAACTTTGTCTAGCATTTATATAACAGATACTTTCCAAATCTCTCATTTTTCTATTGACTTTGCCCCACCATCTCTCTCAGGGCCTCTCTTCTCCTCACAGCTTCTCCATTTGATAGTTTCAGAAGATTGCACATATAGCCTCCTAACTTACCCTCCTCTGTTTTCTTTTTTTACATTTAGACCTTTAAATAATCTGAAATGTAATTTTTTACAATGAAGTTGAATAATGACCAAATCTTATTTGCTTCCAGATAGATAATAATTGTGTGGGCATCATTTATTTAATAATTAAAAAGTCAAGCTATCAAGCACATACATTTGAATAGACCTCTGAATCTGCTTTGCATATTTCATTCTGCTACTTCTCTATTTCCATACCAATACTCTCATGACTGGATTTAGAGTTTAATCCTGATACTTACAGGGCAAACCCTCTTGCTCTGTTACTATTCTCAATAGCATTTTGACTATTCTCAAGCATTTATACTTCCATAAAAACATGAAGATCATTTCACTCCATTTGGAATTGATCTGGGGAGTGTTTACAGTTCTATGATATTAAATCTTCCCATCCCAAAGCAGGATCCCCATTTAAGGTACTGTGTTCCCTTCTTCCACAAGATTGTACAGCTTTCTTCTTCTGGCCCTATGTTTTTCTTGTTAAATTTAATCCTAGACCCTCCCTGGTGGCGCAGTGGGTTAAAGCACTGCACTGAGAAGCTAAAGACACTTCCGCATGAGTTCGATTCCCGCCTGCCCCGGAGGTGACCACATGGCCGGGCAGACCTCTCCTGACCTGCCCGCTGCTCCCCTCAGCAGTGTACTTCGTCGATCTGCCTGTTCTGCTCCCCACTCTGTCTCTGGTGAATCCTGTCACCCTCTGCATCTCTGGCCTGTACCCCAGTTCTGTATGAATAAATAAATAATAATAATATAAAAAAATTTAATCCTAACTGTTGTGGATCTTTCCTCAATATTGTAAATGGAATATTTTTTATTTCCATTTTTATGTGTTTGTTGTCAAAATGGGGGGGGGGAATTGGTTCTTGTGTATTTATCTCATCCGATAACTTTATCAATTTTTCTTATTTATTCAACTAGGAGGTTTTTTTGTTTGTGTGAATCAGTCACTTTAAGGTTTCTTTCTCTGCTAGAGGCTCTTGGGTTTTCTAGATGTACAATCATTTAGTGACCTCATGATTCACACAGCTCCTTTGCCAGGTTTGCAACTAACTTCCAGGGACCCCCCACAGCGCACCCCAGACCTCCTCCCAGGGCCTTTCTTCCCAAGATCAAGGCTCCAATCCCATCTCTGGTTTACAGAGCAGAATGAAGATGTGGGTGGGGGGCTCAGAATACTTGCCGCTTTTTTCCAGAGTGCTTTTTTTTTGTTCCAGTGCCTAACTGGAGTCCTGCTTAAAGCAAAGGTTGAAAACGGGTGGCCTGCGGCCCGATTTAGCATTGAGGCATGCTTTACTTGGCTAGCACAGTGGTTTATAAAAATATGGACTAGTTTCCATCATTTAAAAATTAGAAAAGTTGTTTCATATGGGAAAATATAAAACTCTAGACTCCTGACTTATCTTGAAATCCTAGAAAATCCGATGATCTGGGCCCCCAACCTCAGGGCAATGAGGAGGGACAGGAACATTGAAATTTTGTTTCCCACCCAAACTGCGCTCCTCAAAGGCAGAAGGCTCTCCTGACCCCTCTACCTCAGCACCTGACACAGCCTGACTCCAAGCAGGGTCGGGGAAGTTAAATTCCTTCCCTTCTATGTCACGTGCAAGTTACAAGGACATGTGAGTTAAGAGCCTCTTACATTAGGTGGCCTGACCTGTATCACGTCTCGGCCCCCTTGGCAGTCTGATAAAGCCAGCAAACCCCTTTCTTAAAGTTGAGTTTGTTAAATTCGTAAAATAAAAAATGTGCCACTACAAAGAAAATAAATTTTATTTAATGCAGTTATTGAACTATTAAGAAATAATTGTGGTTTAGTAGCCCATTTTTTTTACTAACACATTATTGAATGAGATCAACTGACAGACCTGATAACAATACCACCTATAATTTCAAAGCACTGGAGCGCTTGAAGTGTTTGGAGAGCTGCAACTATTGTCATCAGGCATGACAACATCTGTGGTTTCTGCTGGGGATAGAATGGTAAATGACATAGGTACTGCTAATACCGCAGAGATAGAAAGATCTGTTCCATTTCAATTAAAGGATAATGACAAAAATAGACATGAAGCTTGTTTCTCATCCAAGTTCACAGACGCCATGCATTCTGCCCAGATTCATGAATCTCAGGTCAAGACCCCTGCTTTGGGGAGAAGTAGCTAAATAGCTACTATCAGTCAGCTATAATAACAAAAAATCACAATCCCATAGAAACCATACCAGTCTTGGATGTTCTTGTTCGGGGCAGAATTGCGGTATAAATCAGATCCCTTTTTTTTCTGGAGGGATCTTTGGCAATATGTGTTCCAAGATTCTTGAAAATGTGCATCCATCTTGACCCAGTAAGTCTGTTTCTATGTGTTTATCCCAAGGAAATAAAGATGAAGCCAAAGGATGACTGAGTGTGGAGATGTTTATCATAACCAAGGGCACGAAAACCAATCTTTTGTGGAGCCTGAAGCTTATGCAATGTAAAAGGCCTCTTACCGAAAAGAAGACGAAAGTCATGAATGTCAAATTGCTAGACCTCTCACGAACAATCGGGAGTGTCCAGAGCAGGTGAGGGGCGCTGCGGCTAAAGCTTCATCAGCTTCACATAAACTGACCCAACTGTAACGTCATTAATAATAATCTAAAATTAGAAGCTATCTATAATAGCAACAGGGCTTGATATAGTAAGTTATTATATATCTACACAAGAGAAAACTGATCGGTCCTTAAAATATGAATGTAGAGATATTTGTTGACATGGAAAATGGCTCAAAAGATAGTAGTAGTCAAAAGTGGGTTATAAAATATGTATAAAATCCACATTTTATGAGAATAATATACTAGTGATGTGAACTAGAGGAGGACTTTTCCTGTGTCAGAATTGCTACTTATAGAGCAGCGCCACACAGCCCAGCCGGACTCCGCTGTGTGACCGCCTGACCCCACCACTCACGTCCATCTTCACTGACCTCCGGGGAGAGACACTGGGTGCTCCGTGGGGAAATCTCTTCATGGAGAGAGCTCTCCAAGTGCCTCGTGTCACCCACATGGCTCAAGTCAAACAGTCCGGGCCCCCTGGAGCTTAGAGGACAGAGACTGAGCTCATCTCTCCAGGGAAAAGTCTGAAGATGAGAGACAGTGAGAGCACCCTGGCAGGAACAGGGGCCTCTACTGGAGTGGCAATTGCTTCCAGGGCTTGGCAGCAAAGGAGAGGAATGCTTTCTGTGGGGCAACTGAGAGCTGGGCATGAACCACCTGACCCAGGAAGTCTACCTCCCAGGCACCAGACCCCCATAGGAGGGGGGCAGGCACTGGCGATCAGCCTGGGGGTTACACCCCAAGCTGATGGGGCAGCTGCAGGAGACCAACAAGAGGTTCTAAAGAATCTCATAGTGTTTGCCTCATGAACCAGAGTTTGGGCATCTGTCACCCAGAGAGGTGACAGTCAGTCTGCATCCCAAGCTGACCCTGAACTTTCCTTTGCCGTCCCCAAACCAACCCTCAGCTGGATTAGAAAATGTATATCAAAAAGGGAGACAAAAAAATCTTTCCTTTCCCCAAGGTAGGGTTTGGAACAGAGTCTGGCTGAAGGTTTAAGGCTAGGAACGTTTGAGAAGCTCAAGTTCTTCAGTGTAATTGAGGTTTCATTTATATATGGTGAAATTCACCTTAATGTATAGGTCCAGGAGTTTTGACAAACACACACAGTTGTGTAACCACCACACTCAAGAAACAAAACATCTCATTCACCCTAAAATGGCCCCTTGTGCCCCTTTATAGTCCACACCTCTCTCCACCCAAGCCCCTAGCAATCACAGATCTGTTCTCTACAATAGTTTTGCCTTTTTCAGAATGTTACATAAACAGAATCACATAGTATGTTACCTCTCGAGTATGGAAGGACTGCTTTACTTTGTATAATGCACTTGAGATTCATTCACGGTGTTTGAAAGTATCAAGGTCCCTTCTGATTAGAAGCTAGTATTCCATTGAATGGATGATCACAGTTTGTCAAACCATTTCCCTTTTAAAGAATATTTGAGTTCTTTCCCATTTGTGACTGGCATTATAAGTAAAATTGCTATAAACATACAGTTTTTTGTGTGACCGTAAGTTTTCATCCCTTGGGTAAACACCCAGGAGTGGAGTTAGTAAGTCCATGGCAGGTACATGTTTAATATCAAAGATATTGATAAATTGTCTTCCAAAGTTATTGTTTGGGGCCCTCCCTGGTAGCACAAGGGGTTGAAGCACAGCACTATGAAGTTCTCCACAGCCACTGCATCAAGAGTTCGATCCTTGGCCAGGTTGCTGACCACAAAACACAGCAGACCTCTCCTGACCCGCCCGCTGCTCCCCTGCAGTGTACTTCAGTACATCTGCTTATTCTGCTCCCCACTCTGTCTCCTATGAAACCTCTGCACCTCTGGCCTGCACCCTAGCTCTTATATACATAAATAAATCAATCTTTATATAAACAAAGTTATATTCAATTTTTAATTCCCATCAGCAATGTACAAGAATTTCAGTTGTTCTTCACTCTCATCAACACTTGGTATTGCTGTTCTTTCTAATCCACTTAGTAAGGTGTGAAGTTCTTTTTTCTAATCATCTCTGAAGAGCAATCGTATATCTGATGTGTATTTTGCAAGTGTTTTCTCCTAGAGACAGAGGTTTTTGTTTGAATTGACTAAATTTTTCAACATTTAGATTTGAAGCAATTTCACAATTGTGGAAGAATTGTAAGCACTACACAAAGAAGTCCTGTTTACCCTTCCTCCAGGTTCACCAACTCTCAGCTATCGTTGACACTTTGCTGTGTCATTTTCTCTGTCTAAATAGACACATTTTCGCCAACCATTTGAGGGTAAGTTGCATACATAATGCATCATCACTCCCAATTATTTCGACATGTATTTCCTGTGTACACAGACATTCTTTTATATAACCACAGTATAGTTATCAAAGTCAGTAAATTTAACCTTACTAAAATATGATCTAATCCTCTGGTCCATTTCATTAAATTTTCCCTCATAATGCCCCTTAAAGCAATACCCCTTGCAGCCTGAGGTCCAAATGAGGACAATGCATTCAGCTTGGCTTCCATGTCTCCTCAGTCTCTGAGTGTGGAACAGTCCCTCAGGCTTCCATCGAGTTCATAGCACTGACACTGCTGATAAGCCAGTTACTTCACGGACTGGTTTTCATTTGGATTTGTCTGATGGTTCCTCTGGCGGGTTCTGCCTTTTGGGAAGGAATAACAAAAATGCCGTACCTTTCTCAGACCCCATAATCAGCATCAGGATGTGCTTTATACTTCACTGAGTAAGACTTTTAATTAGGATTTAAAAAAAAAAAAAGACTAGAAAGAGGAGATTCACCAAAAGATAAGAGCGGGAGGAGGATTTCAGGTGATTTTTACTTTCTTCTTGACTTATCTGGATATTGGAGTCATGCCCAACAAGCATTTAACCTCATCACCTGCCACCTCCACATTCTCACCCACTTCAGTAGACCTTGGCCTTTGACGCTGCAGGGGAAGGAAGTCACAGTTAGGAGAAAAAGAAAATTAGATGTGAAATGTAATCTTTATTTTTTTTAATTCCTAATACCTCACCTCCTTCCATTAAAGGATTGTCCAGGGTTGTTTTTGTTACCTTATACTCAGAAGGTCCAAAGTCAGTGCGTTTGCAGATTTTTTTTATAGTTATATTACTCACAAGAGATAAGGGAAAAAATGGTATTAAATAAAGGTGAAAAACCACCTGCTTCCATGAATTGACATTTTGAACAGTGGAGACACTTCAGCAGCCTGTGGGGAGTGGCTCACTTCTTTGCTTGCTGTCTCACCAAGACTGACAGCTGTCAGCGAGAGGGCCAGGGGTGGCTGATTTATATGCCACTGCAGACATCATGGAAATTCTCAGTGTGCCATTTTCAGAAGGAGGAGGGGCTTGGAGGCAGGTACCTCATGGGGAAATACCTCCAAATCAGCCATCAGTCTCGTCTTCCTTCCTCTTAAATGTCTCTCATTGTCTCTCCTGCTCATGTTCCTACAGACCCAGGCATGGGCATCTCTCACCTGGACCATGGTCCCAAGCACAGCACTCCCTGGCTTCAGCCCTTAGTCTGCTCTGTAGAGAATAATCTTCCCAGAACCCTGCTGTTATTTTATCTCCTTCCTATGGCTTCCCACCAGCCCATTGCCTTCCCAGTTCTGTGCCTCTCAAACCCTGATTTCCTGACACCCACCTTTCTCCCCCACTCTCCTCCTCCCCCGCTCC
>NW_004567116.1:40695921-40718379 GCF_000260355.1 Condylura cristata | reverse complement strand
CTGGTGATGGGAAGCCCACGGGGATTACAATTGAGATGGAAAAAGGCACAAAATGATATAAAAATAAACTATTCTAATAAAATTTTTAGGGTTCTCCCTGGTGGTGCAACGGATTAGATCACCACATTATGAAGATCTCCGAAGCCACTGCAGCACGAGTTTGATCCCCGGCCAGGGAGCTGACCCACATGGCGCAGCAGGCCTCTCCTGCCTTGCCCGCTGCTCCCCTCAGCAGTGTATTTCAGTAGATCTGCCTGTTCTGCTCCCCACTCTTGTCTCTGGTGAATCTTCTCACCCACCACTTCTCTGGCCTTTACTCCAGTTCTGTAAGCATAAATAAATAAATCTTTACAAAAAAATTTTTTTAAAAAGAGAAACTAGCTGGTATTTTGAACCACAGAAATCTGTTATCCCACACAAGTGTTTTGGCTCCTGGTTCTGGTGGCCGAACATGGAAGATCAAGCTGTGAGCAAGAGTCATGTGCCTTCTGAAAGTGCTGGGAGAGGGCCCATTCCAGGCTCTCTCATTCCTGGTGGTTCCTTGGCTCCTGCAGCAGAATTCCAGTCTTCACACGCATTCTCCCAGGGTATGTGTCTCTGCTCAAAGTTTCCCTTTCTATTGGACATAGCCACATACACTTTCTATGGGGTCAAGGGCCCACCCTATGGCAGTAACTAAGCAACATTTGCAACAACCCGATTTCCAAATCAGGGCACAGTCGAAGCGACTGTGAGTTGGGACCTCAACATATTGATTGGGGGGACCCAATCCAACTCCTAACAGGTGAACAGAGGTCAGAACCCCAAGGGTGGGGGGCAGGGGGTGTCATAGAAGAAAAGAACCAGAGATTCTCAAGCTAAATCCGCCTGTGTGAGAGAGGCAGCCAGACAGAAGAGGGACTTGGGGAAAAGTCAGAAACAGCTCATGGGGATTAAAAAATAAGTTATTGCTGTGTGGTATGCACCGTTAACTCTTCTGTTCCCACAAAAGCTGCTTCTGCTCTGGACAGTGAGGGCAGGGCTGGCCCCACAACTCAGACAGGACTAAACAGCACTGCCCATGGAGGCCAGGGCTCCTGGGACACTCATGCTAACGCCACATCGTGACAGAGGTGGCAGCCGCCAAGCTGAGGAAGCAACGGGAAGAAACAGGAGGAGCAGCTTCCTGAGGGAAGGGACGACCTCACTGTTTTCGATATCAAGCTCTGCTCGGCAGTCATTTCTGAGGGTGCGCTGTAGTCTCATTTCAACCTCTGTAGGGTTGAAATTCTTGTTCCTGTTTTGCAATTGAGGCGGCAGTCGCTCAAGGGTGACTTGAGGACCCAGGAAGTCTGAAGACTCCTTCCACAGCTCTCAGATGCCTCTGACCCCAGCCTCCTCTTCAGCTTCTCCGAGGCCCTCGGGCATGCAGGGCTCCACAAGTCAAGTGGGCTGATGGATGAAGGAGGCTCAGGGAGCCGTTCGTTGATTGTCACATCCCTGGCTCACCTGGTTTCAGCTATAACTCACCTCGCAGAGTCCTAACTCAAGCTTGAGCTGCGAGTTTCTGCAACTTCCACAGATCCTTCTGCACCAGCTGACCTTACTTGGACAGGCAACACAATCCCAGATGGGCCTTATCTGATGGGGTGGGAGCAGGGTTCAGCAAATGGGGTTCCCGCTTCCTGGCCTGCAGGTGGGAGATTCTGAAAGGCGTTCTGTATGCCTCGTGGGGTCCTGGGGACACATCCCTGTCACCCCAGGGTGGAGACTTTTCATTCTCCCCTGCTTCACTGCCCCACTCCCCTCCTTCCTGGGATCGCTCTCAAAGCTTGCACCAACACCTATGTCATGCTCTGCTTTGAAGGAACCCAACCTCAGACATGAGGAACCCTTTACAAGGTGGTAATTCTGAAATGGCTTCCGAGCTACAAATGAAGAAGCAAAAGCTGATGGATTTTGGAACACCAAATAGAGTTTTGCTGTAGCTGTACAACTAGAGAGGGAGTCCTGGGTCTCTCCATGGGTCAGGAAGGTCGGGCTGCATTTGAGCACAGGAGAGACAAGCTTAGGCTTGTATTTCTGAAAGGCCACTCTGGTGGCTGAATGGAGGGAGCAAGCCTGGCATCAGGGAGGCCATGAGGAGGCCATTATCACAACTGAGTGTAGATGGAGGCCCAGACCAGGGGTCTGGCAATGGCTTGGGGAGAAGATGACAGAGTGGAAGTGGTTTAGAAGGTAGGATGGCTGGACTGGCAGGAACCTGGGTAAGGTCAGAGGTGGGGGCCCTGGAGAGAGACGGTCATGGCAGTGCTGAACCAGTTTCTGCTAACTTTCCCTTTGGGGAGAGGAGTATGGCAGGTGACATGTTGGATGTTGGTCCTCATGGGTTACAAAGGTCTCTGGAGCATGCAAAATCTGTGTGATGCTCGTGGGAGGCTGGTCTTGCACAGGTTTGGCAAGGTCCACCTAGTCACCCCAGCTGTGTCCTCACTCCTGAGCCTGTACCAGCTGTTGATCAAGAAGGTGGTCTTGGGTGACTTGTAAGGGTCAAATCCTGGATCCTTCAGGAAAGCCTGGGTCCAGAACTCTTCTCTCCTAAGAACCCCCCTGCAGGACACCCTGCTTCTTCAAACACTGAGTCCTGAAGATCAGACTTGCCCCAGGAAACAGGTGTCATGGAGGAACCCAGTACCAGCCCTTGGAAACCTCCCTCTCATTGTTTCCAGCTCCAGACCCCAAACAATTCAGGAGGCCCAGGGGGAAGCAGACTTTGCCAAGTCACTGCATTCCTAGACATGGAGCAAAAAAGAAGGTTGGAGAAATGTCCAGCAGGCAACAGGGAATGCCAAGTAAAGGGCTGGAGAGGTGAGTGAGAAGAGGTTGGAGGGAACCAAAAGAGGGTACAGAGCACCCCGACCAGCCAAGTGGTCATCCACCTAGGCCTACAGCGTCCAGAAGTGACAATAGTGTCTTGCAGTCGGTGGTGCTTGAACCGGACCTTCTAAATGCACTTTGGCCAGGAGCAGGACACCCAACATTTTCCTTTCCTTTCCTTCCCTGGTCTCAGCCCCCGCCACCCCCACCCCCACCCTCGCCCGCCCTCACCAGGGCTGCACCTAGTGAAAAGCGGTGTACTTGGACGTCAGTCTCCCAGGACACAGCCCGACTGAGCACAGACCCAGGTCAGAGGGGGAACGAGCACAGGGCGGAACCCAGGCCTGCTGCACTGCTTTCCAGATGCTCAAGGAAGTTTTCCACCACTTCATCTCCCCACCTGCAGAGTGGACATAACAACTGGCTGGGAGCCTGACACAGCACTTGCAGCTCTCTCCTTTGAGCTAGTCTTGCCACGGGTTGCAGTCAGCCGCCTCTGTGTACACTGGTGCTCAGCAAGGCGGAGCCTGATGCAAGGTTTGAACCCATGAACCTCCCAATGGAACGAATGGAACGAGATGCTTTTTGCAACATCTGGTGGCAAGGCCGGGGTCTGAAGATGTGGGTGAGGCTCTGGGCCCCATCTGCTACTTTAGAGGAGCTCTTTACATATCTGAATCTTGATCTTCTCAGCTACTGAAAATGTCGCCTTTGTTATTTTTACCCACTCGCCTTCCCCAAGTGCCTTGAGACAGGGGCTACGTACACTGATTTGCACTGGTGAATTTATAGGGTGTATTTCAATCTGCATCAGAGTACCTAGTACCACGTCCTGCTCCATGGGTGGAGGGGATATGTTATGGAAGCACCAAACTCTTGTCTTACATATCTCCACTCTGGGAAACCAGATGGAACCTGGCAAACAGAAGGGCTGACATGTGGGAACCCTGTGCCATGCGGCTCATGGCCACACCTGAGTAGATCCCTGGCCTTGCAGGCCAGCAGCAGGTCCTTGGGGCCAGGATCTCTCGTCTCTCATACAAGAAGTCAAGGTCTTGGCAACAACTGCAACCAGCTGGCACCAGGTCCCTGCAAGAATCATTATTTGGCCAAAACAGGAAGCCACCCAAGGGGAAGTGTGGCCTCGCCTCAATGAGCCCCTGAAGAATGGCCCCCGAGAAACTTGGGGACGTGCTGGCAGGCACAACCATGGTGCAGCTATGTCTTCTCTGGCCAGGGAATGGACATCACTCAACCCTTGGGACCTGGCATAGAGAACAAAGCTAGGAGCCAGAGGTCTGGATTCCAGTCCTGTGTGACCTTGAACAGGTCACTGTCTCTCTGGAAAAATGAAAAAATTTCATCTATGTACTGATGCATTCTAACTACATCTGCCTTTCCCTGAGGTATCAATCTTATCTTTCAGACAAGGCCTGCAGAGTGACTATTTCCACCAGGAGAAGGTTAACCTCATAGTTCCACAGCACTTTACAGTGGGCAAAGCACCATCTCCTTCTTTCATTTGGCCCCCAACAATTATGCTAAGAGGTGAAACGAGGTTCACAATACAGAGAACAAAGCAGCTCAAAGTCAGAATTTGAATCCACCACCCTGGCCTTGGACCCATAGATCTTGGGGAGCTTCAGGCCATGTGTGAGCTCTCACAGGCTCTGGCTGGAATGGGAGGCAGCCACACCTTGTGGGTGAGCTCTGACAGAGGCCGCAGGGGGGCAGCAGGCCCCGTCTCAGGGGACGGGGGAAGGATGCCTGTCCAGAGCTTTGCTGTGTATTTCTTTTTCTTTGTTTAGCTTCTGCCATTTACCGGCTGTAAGACCCAAGCAAACCATCCCACTTCCCTAAGTCTTGGGGAAGTCAGGGGTGCTCCAGGGATGATGCCTGTCCTCTTGATGGACTGGGGACTGATGGACTGGTCAGGGATGGGGGCTCATGATGATGAGAATGTGCTGGTTCCCCATCCAGCATCTAATCTCCCTTTCCTACTTATGGGACCCCTATTTTGTACAGATTTCCTCTCTACCTCAGGTTTAACAGAGGGTCCCAATTTAGCTGAGCCAAGCAGCATGTGGTGTTCCCTGAGAAGCTACTACTTGGGTGGAAACAAGACCCCAAGTTGTTCAATTCAAACCAAAGAGAAGAGTTTGGAGCCCCAGTCTGAGAGCAAGGGCCTCCCCTGCACGCTCCTGCAGGACATTCGCACAGAAGCCATTCACCACAGCCATCGTGAGGCCACCAAGGGAACCAGCTAGACACAAGAGAGAAAGAGAAAATTCTGCATTTGACCCGGGGTTGTCTTGCCCAACTCTGGCCCTGCAGTGATGTAGGATGAGACTGTTCCTTGTTTAATTCAGACTAGAGAGGCAGGGTTTTCTGACTTTCAGGCAAAGGCATCTTCAGTGTTCCTAACTTCATGCACAGAGGGGGACGAACCACCCTTCCCACATCAGCCCCCTCTTGATACTCAAGCTTGGAGCACAGTTGCGAAACCTCTGGGCACCCAGTCAGGGCGGATGACTTGTTCACAGCTTTTTGGAAGCTCTGCATTCTTTCCTCTCTATTCCTTAAGCCAGAGACAATTCCTCCCTCCCTGCATCTGGTCTGCTGACATTAACGCTGCAAGTTCGTGGAAACACAGAGGCAGAGAGTCTGGCCTGGAGACCCCAGTCCCAGCTGCTCTCTCTGCTCAGCCTCTGGTTTTTTCCCTCTTCCCTCCAGGGACCTGAGCTACTTTATAACCTTAGTATTGCAGTTTTCAGAACATAAGGGCCTTTGGAGATGACCTAGTGAAGCCTCTTTGGTATCCAAAAGTAGAAGCGAAGTTCCGGATATAGGGCCGAGACCCGGCCCGAGTCACAGGCAGCTAGGACTGGACTCTGGCTTCCTAGACTCCAGTTCAGGATTCAGCACCATACACTATAGGAAGGTCATAAATTGACATCCTTTTTTCAGCTTTGTGTCTCTTGCCTCAACCCCCCAGTTCTAGCCCTATGGCCATTTGCCATTTAAGCTCCATGGTCTCTTGTCTGAGTGTTGAGCTCATTCTCAGACCAGTTCCCATCTACAATCCTGCTTTCCCTACCCCCAATAGTTAGTAGGCTGTTAATGCTGAGCAGATGCTTGTTCCCTGGCATTCCCGGGCTTCAGGAAAAGATTCAGGAGTCATAAACTGCCCAGTCTTGTCTGTCAATTAAGACCTATAGTCCATGGTCCTCCCTGCTGGCACAACAGGTTAAAGCACAGTACTACGAAGCTAACACCACGTCAGCTCCAGTTTAATGCCCAGCCAGGGAGGTGACCCACACGACACCGCAGACCTCTCCTGACCCGCCTGCTGCTCCCCTCAGCAATTTTCTTCATCAGTCTGCCTGTTCTGCTCCCCGCTCTGTCTCTGGTGGATCCTCTTACTGCCCCTGCTCCTCTGGCCTGTACCCCAGTTCTGTATGCATAAATAAATAAATTATATATAAAAAAGACCTATAATACTTACTACTAAACTTGGTTGATGGTCTCTCTGAGAAGCTCTCCCTGAGGGCTCCATCTGTGATAGCTGCTGTGTCTGAGCCTAGGGCAGAGCCCTTCTCGGCTGGGAGGGGCTGACCCCCTTCACCCCCACCCCCTCCCCCACTTTCCACTCCTCTGCATAGGGAGTGCATGGCAGAGGCCACGGCCTCTCAGCATTGCCGCCTGTCTGCACCCTTTAACAGGTTTGACCTTGTCCAAGGGCAGCTTTCTCTGATTGATTGCAACTTACCTATCCATAGCTCTGGAAAAGCAAGTAATACATGAGCAAATGATAAGAGATTTCAACTCTCACCCTAAGCAGGCTCCATCCATCTGCTCTGTCCCTCTGATGACCCACCTTGGGTGCCAGCGTGTCTCTACTCAAGATCACAAGCACTGAGAACCAGGCCTGTCTGGGGTGCTGGGGAGTCACGGGGGCAAAGTTTGACAAATACTCCCCTCTGAGCACGACCAAGAAAAGCCCTGCACTTGGCACTCAGTGCTGAGATTCTAGAAGCTCCACTCTCAGGAATCAGTTCTAAGAGGAGAGAATCCAGAGTGTGAACAAAAGTAAACGCGGCAGAATGTATTTATAATGGAAGAAAACCTGGAAACAATCTAGGATTTTAGAATGACATGTAGGTTTTTACCCTCTGACCCAAGTATCCTACTTCTAGAAATCTACCCCAAAGATATACTAGCAAAAATAAGACAAGATGAATGCATCAAATGATTCTGAGAAGTACCACTGATAACAGTAAAAAACTGGAAACCATTCAAATGCCCATCAAATGTCCATCACTCAAATGCCCATCAGTAGAGACTATTGGAGTAGATGACTCCACAGCTAGAAAAGGCAATGAGGCGGAGCTCTCACTGCTGTGAAGATGTAATCCACGGCACAATGTTAAGTGAAAAAGCAAAGTGGAATAAAATGTTTATAGTAAAAAAAAAATGTATATAATGCCTTGTCATTGATCAAAGAAAGGAACTGTACAAGCACCTGCATATTTTCTTTCATTAAAAAACAGTTAAATATAGAAAATAAAATAATTTGTTTTCACTTGTTGGAGGGAAGAAACAGGGTAGAGGGAGTGCAGGTACAATTTACACTTCTCTGAACATAGCTTATTTTATAGTTTCACCTTAGTATCAAGTAAAGGCTTTATATAAAAAGAAAATTAAGTCAAAACAAATGTCAAAAACAATTATCAAAACTCAGAATGATAGAAGTAAATCTATGCATTGAGTTGATGGCTTCACCAGGCAGAGTTGCATTACTTCAAGTGATTTAGAAGACTTGAATGTATGTTGGAACTAGTATATGTTGTTTCAGGACAAAAAACAAAAACAAAACAAAACAAAACAAAAAAAAAAGGGTGACCAAATTGTAAAATCATGTAGTTAATAAAACTACAGATATTGTTATGTTGAAGTTGTGTAATATACAAAGAAATAGGAGGGAAAAATCAGTAATCATGTTAATGTTAAGATGTAAGATTCCCAGCTTTAGAGGAAAGTGATAACATAAAATCAAAAATATTAAGTAAAAAGAACCTTAGACATTGGTCAAAATATCAATATGAACTCTAGCTGTGTATTTTCTTAAGAAAAAAAAAATAATTCCCAGTTTGGCACAATGAAAAAGTTTAGAAGCAAAGGCCAACCAAATAGCACTGAGCACCCCTAGAATCCAAATTTTGGGTCTCTAAATACCATATCTCACCAAAAGAGTCAGGGTGCTTTGCAAGTATAGTTGATTCTGGGTCTCAGCAGAAAGTGGGGCAATTTTAATGATGATGAGGATAATAATTATAATGGATAGAGACATACCAAATACATTAAAATCTCTGGCAATGGGGCCTCAATGCTGGGACAGGGGTCAAGGAAGCAGAGTTACCAAGCTATAGTCAGCTAGTGCCTCATGGTTTCAATCCCCAGCCAGGAAATTAACGCATATGGCTCAGCAGACCTCTCCTGTCTCACCCACTGCTCCCCTCAACAGTGTATTCCAGTTAGTCTGCCTGTTCTGCTCCCAACTATCTTTTGAATCCTCTCACCCCCTGCACCTCTGGCCTACACCCCCAGCTATTATATGCATAAATAAATAAATCTTTTTTAAAAAATCCCTAACAGTGGTCAAACCTTTGTTGGTCACCTTTGGACAATGTCAGAGAATCAACTCATTATTTTGAAAACTGAAGAATACGGTGAAAGCCTCCAGATTTATCCTGACTTTCCTAAACCTATTGTGCCTCAGAGAAGCTAAAATATTAATGTAAGAAGTTTATTTTTTTCTTATAGAATTATCCCACCTAGTAAATGAAGGGGGAATGACTAAAGTAAAATATCATTGTTTTGCAAATCTCTAACAAAAATGTAGTAGGTCTAGGCAAAGTTCATCAAAGGCATCTAAAAACACAAATGACAGGCAGCCAGACATCTTGTGCCCTTTGAGAAAAACATGCACTTTCCTCATAAAAGTACATGCTTTGTAACCTCTGTCTGAATCGTGACATTTCTGGGTCCTGTCCCCAGTCCCAGGCAGGGGGGGACAAGCATACTGGGAGCGGGGGTGTGTGGGGAGCATGGGGCTGCAGAGGGTGGGGCCCAACTTTCCTTTCCTGGTAACATGCTTGCTAAGCTCATTTCCTTTTTCTGAAGGGAAATGCCATTGACATCACACAACTGGATTTTCACTGAGGCCAGATGAAACTCGTGATCCCTTCACAGGCAAAAAGGATGCATACGTGGACTGGACACAGATCCGCACAGGGTGGACTTGGAGAACCCCTGATACGAGGTTCCCATCCTTGCTTTAGAAAGGGGGTTCCTAGGCCAGAGAGGGAAACAGACACACCCGGGGGTCCACATCCGGTACCCGAGACCCTGCCTCCCAACCAGCCATCTAGATGAAGGTGTTCCCTAACACCCCCTTAAAAACGGCATCAACAATCCCCCAAACTATCCAGGCCACAAAACAGTCTCAACGTGAACTCCTCCCCGACTAGCCGGCAGCCACCTATTGCCTCCGGTCTGTCCCCTGGGCACACCCCAGCTAGGACTTTCTTGTCTCTCTCTAGAAGCTCCACCCAGCCTCTGCACAGGTCTCCATGTCCCTCCAGGACTCCTCCTCTAAACTGTCAGTGGCAACTGTAACATTGAACTTGATGTCCCTCCCCAAACTACACCCTCCAGGGCTTCCTCTCTGGATCCTGGAGACCCTCCTTGAGGCTCCCCAACTTCTCAGCCACTACCCTGGAGATGCCCCTTCCCTCCCTTGCTCAGTGCAGCCACTACTCACCAAACCCAGAGTGTTGACCTTCCTGCAATAGCTCACGCTATTCCCTCTGCTGGGAGTGCCCCTGTCCTGGGGCATATTCTTGCTGAAGTTCCCTCCCTGAGGAAGGCTCGGCCCTCCAGGGCCTGCCTCACTGTGGCCAGAAGGGAATGAATCTCTTTGGTTGCTCTAAGTCTTCCCCTCTCCTTGACAGCAGCAAAGACATTCTACTGTGGAAAATTACAAACATACACAAAATAGAAGATTGCAAAGAACCTGGTGTTATCCTCTCCCAGATTCAAGGCTCTCCAACTCAGTTCACTTGCTTCATTTTTATCCCACTGGATTATTTGATGCAAATGCAAATCATCACATTCTTTGCTCCATAAACATTGCAGCATGTGTTCTTACAAGATAAAGGCATGACACTATTGTCATACCAAGATTTTAATCCTTTTTTTTAGCCATCAATGCCTAGGGATATTCAAAGTCCCCTTCTAGCCAATGGTCTTTTCAAACTATTTTGTTCAAACTCAGGCTCCAAAGTCCCACAGCTTGCACTTGGTTGTTGTGTCTCTTGGCTGATAAATCTCTTTCAGACTGTGGGGTCCTCCTCCCTCTCACTTTTCTTCCATCTTAGTTGGTGAATAGGCCAGGTTATTGGAGTTTTCACCTTCTGGACTTTTCCTACAGCATCTCCTCTCTCACTTAACGACCCCTACCTTCCTATAGACAAATCTAAAGTGTCTAGATTCAGATTTAAGGGTTTGGGAAGGAAACTTCACAGGAGGGTGGACTTTCCTTCAAGTGTTGGTATGAAGGCAACATGAAAACAAATCCCAGTCTATCCCGTATAATGGCTGTGTCCTCTTGAAAGAAAAAAATGAAAAGCAAACAGCTCAATTTGGTGTGTCCACTAACTCTGCTATCTGAAAGACTGACCACTGGGCATGTTGGCCACCAAATCAATATATTTGAGGGGCAAGAGCCAGCACGGACCCACCCCCCAGCACCCCCCAGCTGTGAGCCCAGCCCCTCCCCACCCTCACCTACTCCCTGTCCACCCGGTGCTGTGACGTCACTGCTAACTGACCTAAAGAACCGAGCCTATGGAAGCCCCATGTTGAACCTGAATGACCTCGAGGGTTGAGAGGCTGGTGGAGTGGGGTCAGCAGGTGACCCTGGTCACCCCTGACACAGTGAGGAAACAGGATGGAAAAACCTCACCTTTGCTCTTCTCACAGAAGTCAATGCAGGTTCATACTTTCCACTGTGCCCCCTGCAGGGCGTCTGGCTCACCCTCCCACACACCCAGGGCCAGGGGGTTTCAGGCGAAGCGGAACTAGGTGTTTGTGTCTCTGCACTTCTGCAGGCTTGCTTAGCAACCATGGAGACGAAGAGAAGGGGTGTCCACTCGGGGTGCAGTCCCGGCGAGCTTGTGCGGTATGCGTGTGCACACAAGGGGCGGGGTGAGCATGCGGGTGTCCGAGCTTATTTGCACCGGCCCTCATGGACGGCGCTGACTGCGGTTTGTTATCAATGTGCAGATGCCTATGTCTGTGTGGTCAGTGTGTGTTAGTGTGTAAGGAAGTGTCTCTGCATGCCATGCTTGCCTGGGCATGCATGTGTTGTGTGGGCAACCATTTGTATACAGTGTATTGAATGCAGGTGTGTTGAGGACAAACACCTGCTTACCAATGGAGTGTATGATTGGGTGTGTGTATGTGTGTCCATGTGTACTCTTTGCAACAGACCTAGTGGTGCATTTATGTCCATCCATATGAATGTAGGAGATATCTTAGGTTTGGACGGTGTGTGTGTGTGTGTTTGTGAGTGTGTGTGTTCTGCAGGTGCCCCTTAACGTAAGACTGGTGGTGGGGGTGGTGCATACGTATGGGTGCCTATATATGGGTGCCGTGGGGATGACTGTTTTGGAAGGGCCTTCGTGAACTCAGATGTGGAGATGTACCAACCTGTGCCTTTCTGTGTATATGTGTGTGGGGCGTGCCTGTGTGCACGTGTCATGTGGCTGCAGGCCTGTATACCCTCAAACGTACCCTTTTGCTGTTTTCTTTCTTTTCTTCTTGGGGAATTACAGAGTTTCTGAGTCCAAACCATGGCTGGTGGGTCTTCCAGGAAAAATAAGATGTCAGAGGTCTTGTTGGAGTAAGGAAGAGAGGTGATCCTGAGGCTTGGGGTCCTCTGAGGAAAGGGGAGGCCACCGTGGGGACCCGTCTGGTGATAGGGCTGGGACACCTGTGGCCTCAGGACCTACTCTGTGCCCTGGGCAATGTCACTGCCACCTCCGATCTTCAGTTCACCTGTCTGCTTTCAAAGCCTTCCTGTTGTTAGTTTGTAGGGCCAAAGTAAAATCTTGCAAGGTTCTCCTCCATGCAAAGCAGGTAAGTAAATGGGAAATGTGACTGAAGATGGGGAGGGCTGGGAAACAGCTGGTACGGAACCTGGTTCTAAGTAACAGCCTTGTTTGTGTGAGGGCCTGCTCAGTTTACATTCTAGTTGAGGGTTTTTTTTTTTAAGGTTTATTTATTTATGCATACAGAACTGGGGTACAAGCCTGGGGTACAAGCCAGAGGTGCAGGGGCAGTGAGAGGATTCACCAGAGACAGAGTGGGGAGCAGAACAGGCCAACTGACAAAGTACACTGCTGAGGGGAGCAGCAGGTGGGTCAGGAGAGGTCTGCCATGCCATGTGGGTCACCCCCGGGGCCGGGGATTGAACTCGCACTGAAGCAGCTGCGGCTAGTTTGCAGTGCTGTGTCCTAACCCATTGTGCTACCAGGGAGGGCTCCTCTAGTTGAGTTTTAGAAACATCCACACCTATAATCTCAGCTTCTGCTCATGAGCTTCCTCCAGCCTGTTTGGGGAGGCTGGGAGTGGAGATGCAGGAAGGCCTGATCCCAGTTCCACACCTGCCTCCTCATCTAACTTCTGCTCCCCCACCCTCCGCCCTCCCCACCCCCAGGCAGGGAGAGATCATATGGCCAACACTTGTGGGGTGAGGGTGGGGGTTTCCATCAGTGCATGGCACACCCAAAATGAGATTATTGTGCTTTTGAAACCCCCAGTACAGGTGAGGAAACAGACCCAGAGAGGTCTCTGGCTCTGTCTGAAGTTGACCTGGAGATACAGAGAAGGACTGAGGCCTCTCCCTACCTTGGTGCCCACACTCTGCCATCAGATGTGTTTTCTTGTCCTTTTGGGCTGGGCCAGGTCGTGGTAAACCCCACATGTGGTTCTGTGGTTGCCTACACAGACCTAAAAATGGCCAACAGGAATCAGGATTCCCCCTTGGCAAGTGGCAGGAGATCCATTCCCTATGTGCTATGCTGGGCCCGTCGCTGCACTGGTCTGGTCTGGGAAGGACTGGGGGGAGAGGGGAGGGGTGCAGCCTGTGCCAAGCTTGTAACAGGAATTACTTTATTTCATTGGTTTGTTTTTTAAGCTTCTATGACTCCCTCAGACATACGGAGCTTGAAGCTCAGAGAAATGAAGCAATCTGCTCAAGGTCAAGGAGCTTCCATGAGAACCTATGATGTCTGATCCCTAGGTCTCTGTTCTTTATCCTTCAGCCCTCACCCCTGCCTTATCTCGACCTTCCCACGGTTGGCGCGGGGACAAGAGCTAGAGCTTTGGAGTCACACAGAGCTGGCTTCAGATCCCAGCCTCGCTGGTGACACCTTGTGTTACAGGGAAGGGAGAGAGAGGCACCACTGAGCCCCCAAACCTGCCTGCTCTAAATAGGTTCTGTCATCTGCCGCATCAAGATAAGACATATAAGACTTTAATGAAAAGGGGCTTTAATACAGTGAGTATACAATACAGAACACAAAGAATATAATTTCTAAATCAAACACCTGAAGTTACCCATCCCCTTGTGGGTAAAAGTCCCCCCAAAAGGGATTGGCCCAAAGCAAGGCCTGAAAGCCCGCCACAAGACTGAAGCACCTTCTGGACGGGACCCATAGAAAAGGGTCAGGCATGGTCAGACAAGTCTGGAAGGAAAAGAGCAAAATCAAAATCAACATAAACACTGCCATAGTCACCCACATCTGTGTCAATCAGTCCAGGGCCAAGAAACAAGCACGGTTTCTTCACATGTCTCTCTGCTCCATGTGTTTTCCTCAGGTCTTCTGGCCTCCATCCTGCTTCCTTCTTCTCCAGGCTCCTCTTTTCTCTGCTCAGCTCCACCCTCCTTCTGGGTGGGGCAGGAAACCTGGAACCTCCCCTTTTCCTGGGGACCCCCTTGTTACACTTGTGGTCTTGGTAAGTCACCTCACCTCCCTCAGCTTCAGTTTCCTCACTTACTAACAGGTGCCTGCACGGCCCTCCTCGTAGGACCATGGTGGAGATCAAAGACGACATGAGAGTGCCGAGTGGGAGGGCCTGCTGGTGCTGCCCCTCCCCCTCCCACGGCTTAGGAACCGGCTCCCACACTTGACTGGGAGCAAAGATGGCAGTCAAGCCTCTGGAAGCACCTTGTCAGGTCAGGGAAGTGGGGCTCCTAACGAGAAGTCAGGAGAGGAGATTCCTTGGGAAAGTTTCCACTTCCACATACTGGACCGTTGTCACTCTCCATCAAGAAAGGAGTCTAACTAGACTGTGCGTGATGAACTCAACACAGTGCATAAGATGTTGATTCATAATCATGCTCCCAAAGCCCATGTCATGCTTCAATTTAAAAACTGAAAGCCAAATGAGTAAGCGAATCAATCACCCTTTCCCTTGATGTTGGGCAGAACAAACTATAGCAGAGTGGTATTATACAATGTCCTAAGGAAAGCCTTAAAAGGTGCTAAAGCTTCCACGCATCTGTCTCTGGCCCGGTGTCTGAAATCCAGACACCGTCTGTGAGGAAGCGAGTCACCGGGAAAGACTACTTACTCTAGGCGCTGAGCCAGTTTCTACTGCTGGACCTAAGCATGAATGACTCTTCAAATGATTTCAGCTCCAGGCTACAAACCATCTCAGGTAATGTCAAGTGGAACAGAGATAAACAACTGTCCCTTCAGAGTGCAATTCAAGGGCAGATCCAGAGCAAAAGAAATGTCATTGTTTCAAGCTCTGGGTGCATAATACCAGGTAACAGGAACAGCCCTTCTCCTTCCCCTGGAGACTCTGAGCCACCCCGCACCCTTGGAATATGGAAGTTCCCTCCTGGATCCCCACTCCTACTGACAGCACCTGGAGTCTGTGCCCTGCCCACGACTGAGGCCTCCAGGCTGGACAGCCATGGCTCAGAGCCACCTGTGACTCCAGCTGTCACCAACTTGGTGGTCACCAGCTCCTGTGAAGCTCAGCTCCCTCTGCAATGGCAATTCTGGTGGTGCTCCTCAAGAGCTGTGAGTTGAAATAGTGTCTGGCACACAGTGAGTGCTCCTTGGGGGCACTGGGGGCTTCAGGGATATGAAGCTGGGAAGAAATGATGAAGTCAAAGATGTGACCCAGCCTCTGATTTAGTGGAGGAAGATGGAGGAGGTGGAGGGAGCTTTCAGGAAGCCTGGAAGGGGTGAATGAGCTCGGTGCATGTGAGCGTGTGAGGCGCCCAGCTCCCTTCAGGTGTGCAGGTTGGAGGGGTCCCCAGGAGGCTCTGCCCCTCTCCTCTCCTCAGCTGCACAGTCTGGCCCAGATAAGGCAGGGAGAGGATGGGGCTGGGTGGGCCCAGGCAGGATCAGCTCAAGGGTGAATGGGGCTATTCCGGGGAGTGGAGGATTAGCCAGGGAGACCTCCCCAGAACCAGGTGGGCTCAGCTGCACCTGGGCTCAGGGGTGCTCCTGAGCTGGGGATTACCCTCCCCCTCCCAGCTGGACCCTATCTAAGGAGATAAAGTCTCTGCAGAGGCTCCCAAACTGGAGACGTCTTTGCTCTCAAACCAGAGACGTCCTTATCAGCCGCTCTGTCTGGGGTACTTGGGAATGTAAACTCACCCGCCTCTCCGCCCTCCCAGGCAGGCCCTGTCCCCAGAAGACACAAAGCAGACACACAGGGAAGCCCGCCCCTCCACACCCCCTCTTACCTCCTTCCAGCAAGTGGGTGAGACGGGAGCACGGCCTCACACAGTCATCAGCCCCCAGTCTAACACCAGGTACTATTCTGAGTGATTTATGGCGTCGCCTGGTTTAATTCACTCGGCCCTGCAGGACAGCGTTGTGCCTTTATCCAGACAAGGAAGCAAAGGCACAGGGATGTCACAGCATTTGTACAGATCCCCAGAACTGGGGTTCAAGGCCCAGAGGCCTGGCTCTGTGGAAAGGGGAGACCATGGTGAGGGTTGTGATGGGGGCTCCAGGCTGAACAGGCCAAGGGTGGGAAGGGCAGAGCAGGGGGTGCGCATGAGACTCCCTCCCACTGCCCCCATCACCGCGCCGCCATCTTGCCCTGTGGGACCCGCGACTGTGGGCCTGGGTAGAGGTGGGTAGAGGTGAGGCCCCTTTCCATGTGCTTCTGGGATATAGAGGTGCTCATGCCAGGCAGAAAAGACAGGAAATGTATTTAGGTTTTAATGTTGGCTCTGAGAGCCTTCTTGGGGAGGGAGGACCCCGGCCTGAGGAGCTTGAGTGTTTCCCTGAGGGTGCTGGGGTGCAGCCTCAGACATTGAGTGGCCACCTGAACCCAGTTCCTTTCTTTCCCCTTCCTCTCCTGCCCTCATTCCACCATTCTCTGGGCCCAGCAAAATCTGGCCCCTGGGTGGAGGCCCTCCCAGGCTGGGCTAGGGGCTGTGTGCTCGGCGTCACAGGACACAGGTCCAGGTCTGTGCAGGGTGCGAGGGGGGAGGAGGCACAGACTGAAGGAAGGGTCAAGGCCATCCTGTGGGGAAATCTTTGGGGATGTAATCTTTGGGCGGGGGGTGGGGGTGGGTGGGTGCAGAGTCTTGGCCAGGAGCTGGACACAGCCTGAGGGTGGCCCTCAGGAATATGTCTCCTTCAGGATAGCTGGTGCACAGATGGGCCCAGGAGCTCAGCAGGACCAGCAGACATTAAGAAGAGCCTTGGACTATGGTGATAGCACATGGGTGACTCGGTGATGGGAAACCCATGGGGATTACAATTGAAATGAAAAAAAAAATGTACAAAATGATGTAAAAATAAACTATTATATTTAAAAAAAAAAAAAGAAAGAAAGGGCCTTGGACCCTAGTCTGAGGAGTTTGGGTGTTTCCCTGAGGGCCGGGAACCCTATGAGGTTCGGAGAAGAAGAGGGTTAGAACCAAAACTATATCTGAACTGTGTCTCTGACTCCCATGAGGAGGTTGAACTGGGTGGGGAGAAGTTGGGGGGGTGCCAGTCTGGGGGTACAGGCAAGGGGATTGGTGACTATCAGGGAAATGAAGCTGCGGGGGAGCGGAGGTTGGGGGCGGCAGAGGTTCCCAGGGATCTATATCTGTGTGCCTGGCTTGGGAACAAGGTAGGTGATGGAGTCCATCACTGACAGAGTCCGGGGGGTGGGGGGCGGGGAGGAGGTTCTATCCTGGGACACACAGAATATGGCTTTGTGGCAGCTGGATCCTGGGCTCAGCCCTGGCCTGGGTGTGCAGGCCCCAGTCAGGCATCAGAGTGGGGCAGGGTGGGGAAGGGGTGGGCAGGTCTTACCGCAGGAGGGAAGTGTTTGGTGATGAGAACAAGGAAGGAGCCTTTGGGAGGTGCCCAAGGAGGTTTCCTCTGGACAGTCTGGAGAGGACGCCTCAGTGTCTAGACAACTTTGATGGGCCATTAGGCCATTCCACTCTCAGTGACTGGCCTGTGCCTATAATCGTGGGTGACTCGCACTTCCTGCTGCTCAATGTGCGGGGTTCAGGGGTTCAGTCAGAAGAAGTTGAAGCCCCTGCCCTTTCTGATTGCTCATGGCCTCTTTGTTCTCTCTGCCTCCCTTATTCACCATGTTGCCTTGGGAGAGGCACGCTACGCTGGCCACAGCTGCCTCTAATTCAGAGTCCGAATTAGACTGGAATGATCTCTAAGGTTGCACAGAAGTCTGAAGTCTGCAGTGTTTGTGCAAAGAACAAGAGAACAGATTCCAGCTGCCACAGCCCAGACCTGCTCCTCTCCAAGGAGTCTACACTCAGCCCTTCCTCACTGGCCAGGCTGCCTGGCCCCTGCCCTCAATTAGTCAGCTCCAAGGATTCGGACATAGCCTGTCTGCTTCCAATTCTCCCACTCCCTGACCCCCCTGAGTGCGCTGCAGCTGGGGAGAGAGGTCAGTCTGCAGGCCCTAGGCTTTCCCTCCCTCCCTCTCAGGACTAGAGCCAACTCCTCTGCGAAACCCCACCAGCCCCAGGGCGAGGGCGCCGCAGCCCTGCTGAGTTTCAGCAGACCCTGGAATTACGAAAGAAGCAGCAGATAAGTAATGACCTTCATCTAGGTTTTTAAGTTTTCTTTCCAAAACGCTGGACAGCCTCTCATAGATCCTCCTCACCACGGCCCTGTGAGGAAGGAGAGCCCTCCCGGAACAGAAGGGGCTCCGAGAGAGCAAATCACTTGCCCAAGGTCACACAGCTGGGTCTTCAGCTTTGGGTCTGCCACCAAGTCTGCCTCCCAGAGACTACCGACCTGGATGATACCCCAAAGTTCCCCTGGAACTCATACTCAGGGGTTCCCCCAGGCAGATGGGAGAGGACGGGGGAGGAGGGAGCCAGGACAGCCTGAGCTTGGTAGCTGTTCACCTGCCATCCCCTGCCCCATGGTGAGAGCCACACCGTGCTCACTTGGCCTCCATGTGGGCCAGAGGCCGTTATAACCCTCCAGGCCCTAGGGGGCCTGGCCCCACACTCGCCAACCTCTCCGCTCCCCTCTTCCTCCTTGGTTCCATGAGCTCCTGCCATACCATCTTTGCTTTCTTACACATACAAGGCTCACAGCCACAGGGCCTTTGCATGTGCTATTCCTCGGCTGAGGAAGCATGTCACACGCCCCAGCCCCTTCTGTGTCCATGATTAATAAGTCTTCATCCTTCCATCTTTTTAAATCACAACTTTATTGGGATAAAATTCATTTATCATACAATTCACCTATTGGAAACGTATCATTCAGGGGCTTTAAGTGAATGCACAAGATTGGGTAACCATTACCACAATCCATTTCAGAACATTGATATCACTTCCCCAAACCTACTCACTAGCAGTTACTGCCCACATGCATGCAACTTGGCAGCCTCTAATCTAATTTCTGTCTCTACAGATGTGCCAGTCTGGACATTTCATATAAATGGAATCATACAATATGTGGTCTTTTACGACTGCTTTCACTTAGCGTAATGCTTTCAGTCCTTTACTCCTGTCTACTGCCAGATAATATCTCATCCCCTAGGGGACACATTTTACTTATCCATTCATCGGTTGACCAACACGAGGGTTGTTTTCATTTTTTAGCTATTATGAGTAACGCTGCTGTGGACACGTACACGTTTTTGCGAGGACATACGTTTTCATTTCTCTTGCTTATATTCCGAGAGTGGGATGGCTGCACAGCATAGTGACTCTGCGTTCTCCATGTTTCGGAGGCACCGCCAGGCTGTATCATTTCTCCATGACAACTAACAATGTATTAGGGTTCCAGTTTCCCCACATTCTCATTATGTTTTTTACAATCTTTTTTTTTTAAAGATTTATTTATTTGTACATTCAGAACTGGGGTACAGGCCAGAGGCTCAGGGGTGGCAAGAGGCTTCACCAGAGACAGAGCTGGGAGCAGAACAGGCAGATCGATGAAGTACACTGCTGAGGGGAGCAGCGGGCGGGCCAGGAGAGGTCTGCCACGCCATGTGGTCTCCTCCCGGGACAGGCGGGAATCGAACTCATGCGGAAGCGGCTTTAGATTCTCAGTGCTGTGCTTTAACCCGCTGCGCCACCAGGGAGGGCCTACAATTTTTTTTTTTTTAAGATTTATTTATTCATACAGAACTGGGGTACAAGCCTGGGTGCAGTGGCGGTTGAGAGGCTTCACCAGAGACAGAGAGGGGAACAGGACAGGCAGACCGATGAAGTACACTGCTGAGGGGAGCAGCAGGTGGGTCAGGAGAGGTCTGCCATGCCGTGTGGTCACCTCCGGGGTGGGGATCAAAATTGCACTGAAGTGTCTGCCGCCAGCTTGCTGTGCTGAGTCCTAACCCTCTGAGCCACCAGGGAGGGCCCGTTTTTTACTATCTTTTAAACATACATATGTGGCCATTATAGTGGAATAAGAAGTGGTATCTCATTGCAGTTTTGCGCTATATTTCTCTGATGGCTTCTGATGTCAGAGTATCTTTTCATGTGCTCATCAGCTACTTGAACATTCCTTTATATATTCTAGATGCAAATCCCTTATCAGATATATTATTTGCAATTTTTTCCTCACTTTTTAAAAAAATTTATTTAAATACGCATACAAGAGTAGGGTATAGGCCAGGGATGTGGGGGGTAAGAGGATTCACCAGAGATAGTGGGGTGCAGAACAGGCAGTTCGACAAAGTATATTACTGAGGGGAGCAGCGGACAAAGACAGGAGAGGTCTGCTCCACCATGTGGGTCACCTCCAAGGCTGGGGATAGAACTTGTACTACAGAGGCTGCGGGCAAAGTCATAGTGCTGCATCTTAACCCCTTGTGCCACCAGAGAGGGCCTTTTTTCTCATTCTTCATGATGTTTTTTGAGATGCAAGTTTTTTTAATTTTGATGATTTTTAAATGTATCTAATATTCCTTGTGTTGCTGGTGATTTTGGCATTACAGTCAAGAACCATCACCTAATCCAAGGCCCTATAAATATTTACAGCTGTCTTCTAAGAGTTTTATAGCTTTTATTTTTACATTGAGATCTTTGACACATTTAAAATTAATTTTTGTGTATGGTATGAGGAAGAGAATGAGCTTTCTTTCTTTTTTTTTCTTTTTGTGGTATGTGGATATACAGTTGTCAAATTTCAACAAGTCCAGCACCATTTGTTACACAAAACATTCTTTCTCTCATGGAATGTTCTTGGTATTATTATGATTAAATCAACTGCCTAGAAATATCCTCTTTCCATTTTCACTCAAGCATCACTTTCTCACGGAAACCTTTGCTGACCCCTCCAGACCCAACCTCAGCTTAGTCAGTTTCTGATGTAGGTCTGTAAAATTCATAGCTAGCGCCATAGGCATAAATTACATATATGTGTGTAATGTGGTAGTCACTCGCACACATGCTGGAGCCAGAGAGCCGAGATTCAAATCCCAGAACCGCCACTTCCGAGCTGCCTGGTACATTGCTTCACCTCCCTCTGTCTCAACTTCCTCATCAGCAAACGGGGGATTTACGCACCTCATAGAGTTGTCATGAGAGTTATTATGTGTAAGGTACAGGTGTTACTGAGGTTGGGTGCTGAGCTGCTATTCATTAGTGTCATATCCTTAGACACTAAACTCCGTGAGAACAGCAACTGTCTATTTTGGCTTCCATGGAATCCTTAGCACTGTACCTGGCACAGGACGAAATTCAATACCTGCTTGTTCAATTAACTGCTGAGTGAAGGCCTACGTGCATTCATGAATGAGCCTGGGAATTCTAGTCCCACCCTCACACCATCTGACTGCTTTGGCTTCTCTGGAATTGACACCAGAGCGTCAGCTCCATGGGCAGCTAGCCCACTTTTTCTACTTGGACACAGAATGCTCTCTTTACTTGAAATAAGGGGAATGCCATATATAATGCCGATCAAGGAAGCTACTGTGAAGGAAGCCTGGGAGGAGTCCTGAGCCCCCTTATCCTGGGCACCCCTAAAGCCTGCCAGACTCTGTGAAAATCACTATCCGGGATGTGATCCTTCATGCTCCCCTGGCTCAGAGCAGCCCATGATTCAGAGGCAGCTGATGTCTGACGCTCTTTAATTCAGCCCAAATGCTAGAGGTCTGTGTCGTGCAGCTTGGCGGAGGCGGATGTCACTCCAAAGAGGAAGCTCTTTCTTCCTTCTACCCTCGGGAGGGGAGCGGAGGGGAGCGATGCTCCTGAGGTTGCCCAAGCAGTGGGGAGCAAGTCCCGGCTCTCACGGTCTTCATTATCTCTTCAGCTTCCTTACCCAAATCCCAGTGGTTTCTTCTTGCCTGCCCTGTACTCTGATCTCAGATGCCACTCACTTTGGGGGAGACACACTCTGCTCCTGCCCCAGTCACCTCCCAAGCCCTCATCTCACCCAGGAGACAATCCCTCAGCGGCTTGGAGAGGTGAGTGACTCATTCAAGGACAAAGCACAGCAAATAAGTAGCAGAGCAAAGATTCAAACCCTGAGCTCTTGACCCCGAGACCAGACTCTTCAACAACTGCCTTCACTATACTAATGGGGCACCATAGGGCACAGAACCAGACCTGGAGGTGCTGGGGTCAATCATGTCACCTCGAGGAGAATGGAAAGCCCCAAGGGATGCCCCCCAAAGCAGGACCCCTAGTCACAGTGAGCGAGCGAGGTTGCCCTTGGAAAGTAGGGGCAGGAAGATCCCTGCTAAATGATGAACATGATCTTTGGACTAAGGCGAATCTGACCCGTCACTCAATGTGTATGAGCCTCAACCCCCCACTCCCTATCTCCATAAAATGAGGGTAAGAGTACCCACATTGCTGGGTTGCTGTGCAAGCAAAAGGAGGCACAGACCTCAGCCCTTTTTGCCCAGTGTGACGTGATTATTACTGACCTTAGTGCCAGCAAGCCGTCAGCTGGGCCCACAGATGTTGCCCAGAGTCCCCGTGAGAAGCAGAGCAGGGTCATAGGAGGAGATGGCTGACTTCCATCTCCCTCCAGGTCTTTGCATCTTTTTTTCTAATGCAAACCCCCTCCCCCG
>NW_004567116.1:40691438-40695821 GCF_000260355.1 Condylura cristata | reverse complement strand
CGCACGCCAAAATAAGAGGTTAATAATTGCCAGCATTTTGGAGGAAAGAACTTGGGGCATCACTAGAGAGCTGAAGAGTTTAAAATTTTTTCAACTCAGATTTCCCTCAGGACTTTACTCTCATTTGGTCATTAAGACAAGGACAGCCTAGAAATGGAGAGGGGTGGGGCGAGGAAAGCTCACAGGCTGCATGTCACTTTGTTCTGAGTCCTAGCTCTGTGGCGATCCAGAACCAGTTGGTGAGCCCTTCTGAGCCTCAGTTTCCCCATCTGTAAAGTAGAGGATAAGGCGATAGAAGAGAAGGCCCAGCCCCTGCCCAGCACAGGTACCGTGCGGGTGCTCCCATTTTGGACCTTAAAAGCGCTGAGTTCCTCAAGCAGCAGAGGAAAAAGTCCTTTACAAGAGGGGAGCCTACGAACACTTCCTGGAGACAGCGGCTGAACCCCAAAGAACGGAGAAGGCAGCCCAGGGGGAGGAAACAGCTGGGGTCAGGGAAAGTGGGAAACCACAAGACCCAAAGAGATGGTTGCACTGGGAATGGAGAGACTCATTAAGGGCAAATGGACAGGAAGTGGGCTGCTGAGAGTTCCCCTTGGGAGGCTCAGGTGTTCCAGTTCCCCACAGAGGCAGGGATCTGAATGCAGCTTTCCCCTGTGCTGGGCTGCTTCTTGGAAGGACTACTGGATCTATTCTCAGAGCTCCCAAGGGACAGGAGAGCCCAATGATTCAGGACTGCTCCGCTGTTGACACAGCTTCCTGACGTCAGGGTGAAGGCAGGTTCCTGGAGGGCAGGGCTCCCCACCCACTCAACCCCACCGCCTCTCAACCCACAGGAGCACCATGGGAAGTGAGATTCGACCCATGCTTGAATTATTCACCCACAGGCCCAAAAAAAGTCAACAATTGACACCCACGATAATAAAAAAGAGAACAATTCCCTAAATGTGATCCAATCGTGGGGCTAGGCTGCCTCTCGTGAGGTCACTCTCTTCTGCCCACCCTCCCTGACAGGAAATTGGAACCTACGGAGGGAAGTGACTCCACGGAAGCCAGTCATTCAGGAGGCTGTGCTGGCGGGGAGGGGCTCAGGGCGGGAAGCCCAGGTGTGGTGTGTGAGGTGGGAAGGGTTGGACACAGCTGCGGAAGTACCGTCACCCATGGACATTCACCCAGTGGGTTCCCCCATCTTGGGAGGGGGAGGGGAGGGGTGGCTGGGCCAGGGTTCTTGTTGCCTCCTGTATCAGGAGGAGCAACATGGAACAGCCAGTGCAATGCTGGAGTGAAACCTGGGGCAGGGGCAAAGCTTAGTGTGCATAGGGGCAGAGGGCTGTTGCAGGATGAGGGAGAAGTGGAGACAGTTGGCCAAACAGCCTGCTGACGTACCAAAGGATTATCTTTCCCTAAGTAGACTAGAAAATTCCAGCCCAGACGGAAGTGAGTTGCCTTCCCGTGACTCCGAAGTGGGTCCCACAGGGAGTCCTAAAAAGTGGGCACCCCCGCAGGGTCACGGGCATGATGCAGCAAGCGGAGCTCTCGGGAGGACCCCTTTCAGGCAGGTGGACTTAGAAGGATGACCCTAGCTGTGCTGGTGACACATCTCATTCAACAGACAAGAACCTTTTTGGCCCATATTTGTCCACAAGTAGAGTTTGCTAGTGGACAGTAAATTGATCTCTGAACTCTGATGCTGCTGGACCCAGCTCTCCCTTTGACCGGTTGCTTTTCCCCTGGCCCAGCAGCCAGGCCCAACCCAGACAATGGCCAGTCCTTGGATCACTCCCAAGTGTGTCCAGGTTTGGCGTGCCCATCCATCTAGGCCAGAGGGGACGTTATGACCTTCCTGCTCTGACTAACAGACTAACAGACCCCTTGGCTCTGCGCTACATCATAACAGACCTGTTGCCAGGGTGACCTCTAAACCCAGTGGCCTGAGATCTGGGGTTTTAGCCACCCCATACTGGCGGCTGGCCTGAGCATTTACAGCGCAGACTTCCTGAGCGCTGCTCGGCTGTGCCTGAGAATAAGGCCCTGTCTGGAACATTCCGCCTGAGGGAGAGCAGAGAGGAAGCAGATGAAGTAGATCCTTGGCTTCTCTTGCTCCCACATGGCTGCATCTTCACAGGGACCAAGAACCTAGGCAATACTAGGGGTGCCTCCCAGGGTGACCCCACCTCCTCAATCCAGCCATATCTACATCTTGCTCTTCTGCATTCTCCAACGCTCCTGGCCTTCTCATCTCCTCTCTCCCTTCCGCTGGCCCCAGGCCCAGCTCAGGCTCCCTCTTGGGCTGAATCTAAGTCACAACCCAGTCCCCCTCTAGACTCAGGACCTTCAGTTTCAAAGGAGCCCCAAATTAATCTTGTTCCAAATGGGTGACTGTCCCTATCACACACACCACAGATGAATCTCACCCATGAGCCCCCACCCCTACCTCCCCATTAAAAGAAAGTTTACGCAGGGCCCTCCCTGGTGGCGCAGCGGGTTAAAGCACAGCACTAAGAAGCTAAGGCCACTTTCTCATGAGTTTGATCCCCGCCTGCCCCGGAGGTGACCCACATGGCGCGGCAGACCTCTCCTGACCTGCCCGCTGCTCCCCTCAGCAGTATTCTTCGACGATCTGTCTGTTCTGCTCCCTACTCTATCTCTGGTGAATCCTTTCGCCACTCCTGCACCTCTAGCCTGTACCCCAGTTCTGTATGCACAAATAAATAAATCTTAAAAAAAAAAAAAAAGAAAGTTTATGCAAAGGATGGGGGGGCAGAAAATAATGAGCAACTATATGCCAGAGACATTTTATGGGGTCGAGTGGGGAATGGGATCAAAAATGGGGGGGAGAGAGTGCACTATGGTGAATTGCTGATGGGAAGTCCACAGGTGTTACAACTGAGATGGAAAAAGCACAAAGTGATGTAGAAATAAACTACTATAATAATAAAAAAAATGAAAAGAAAATTTATGCAACCTAACAAATACATACATTTATTTATTTGTAAATTATATGTATATGCCAGCATAGAATATGTTAGACAGATTATATGCTAAAAAATAGAAACTGCAAAAAGAATGAAAAAGTGAATAATAGAATTTTATTGTAAATTTAACTTCTTTTTATTTAATGGTATAAAAACAAGTTTCTTGCTCTGACTATATAATTACTAAAAATAGTGATAATGTTTTATTTCTTAACAAAACCTCAGCTTAGACCCTTCCTGGTGGAATAGCGGGTTAAAGTGCAGTACTATGATGCTCACTGTAGCCGCTTCAGCACAAGTTCGATCCCAGGCCAGGGAGCTGACCACATGGTGCAGCAGACCTCTCCTGACCCGCCCGCTGCTCCCCTCAGCAGTGTACTTCGTCAGTCTGCCTGTTCTGTCCCATTCTGTCTCTGGTGAATCTTCTCACCCCAACCTGCACTTCTAGCCTGTTCCCAAGTTCTGCATGCATAAATAAATCTTTAAAGAAAAGTCTAAAAAAATAAAATAAAATCTCGGCTTACTGACGTGGCTCATTTTGAGGATCTGGTACTCAGTTGCACTTTTCTTTTCATTTGTTTCAATGCCTCTTGCCCTTGAAAAATATACCTCCCTGAGCACATTCCTGACTGTTCTCACTAAACCACAAGGGGTGATTTTCACTCCCATACACAGGTTGAAATAGGCTTTTAACAGAGACCTGTCAGTGGTTATTGGAAACTAATCAGATATTACTTTAAAACTGTTTGAAAGGTGAGCTCAAAATTCACTGAAAATGCTTTACTTAGAAGATTTTTCAATAGGTTATAAAATTCTATTTCCCTGTTTTTAAATGTGTAGATGTGACAGACAGGCGACCTTTAACAGAAGCGTTGGCAATAAAATCACTCCAGGAGAGGCACCTACCAAGACCTCTTGCATCGTTTTCTTTCCAAGAGAAGCTCAGTCTCAAAACTGGCACCTTTACCTCGTCTGTACAGGTACTTATTTAGGTAGGTAGTATATCCTTGTTGGTGCAGGAAGGGCCAGCTTGTCTGGGTCATTTGTCTTTTCCTCTAAAAGTCACAACTTACTTTTTTTTTTTTAAAGATTTATTTATTTACGCGTACAGAACTGGGGTACAGACCAGAGGTGAAGGGGCAGTGACAGGATTCACCAGAGACAGAGTGGGGAGCAGAACAGGCAGATTGACCAAGTACACTGCTGAGGGGAGCAGAAGTCTGCTGCGCCATGTGGGTCACCTCGGAGGTGGGGATCAAAGCGGGTTAAAGCACAGCACTAAGAAGCTTAAGCCACTTCCACATGAGTTCGATCCCCGCAATCCCCGCCTGCCCCGAGGAGATCCACATGGCGTGGCAGACCTCTCCTGACCCGCCCGCTGCTCCCCTCAGCAGTGTACTTCGTCGATCTG